>NW_028125457.1:0-218311 GCF_965194825.1 Balaenoptera physalus | reverse complement strand
CTATTTCTCCTGCTTTCTGGCACTATCATGCTCAGAGTGGAGTCCTGGCAAGGAAGTCAGGATACTTAGGTTCTGAAACCTGGTAATGACACTAACATAATGAGAGAACCTGAACAAGTCAACCCGACCTCTCTGAGCCTCAGTTTCCTTACTCGTGAAATGAGACTGAAAAAAGAGAAAGTTCTCTAAGGGCCTCCTAGTTCTAAAATGCTTCCAGTCTAGGAAATAGCATAGAAGTCAATACGAGTGCAGGCTGAAGGGAAAGACAGGGCAGGGAGAAGGTTGCTTCCAGCCTAGAGAACAATGTCTGAACCATACCACTTGGCTCTTCTGCCCATCTGTGCCCAAGATGGGAGCACAGGCAGTTAATACAGAAGAGTGGAAAACTGCTCAGTCCTTACAGCCATCATTAACTGTCTGATTTTGGGTTTCTCAGGAAGGGTCGATAGTAGAGGTGTCCTGAGAGCAAGAACCTTAAGATAATGCTGTTCCTCAAACGTAGTGAGAATTTCTCAACCTCCCTGAGTTTTTCATGACCCTCTTGTTCTTACAGAAAATTTCCAAAATCCATCTCTACTTGGAACTCTAAATTCTCTGCAGCATTCTCTTCCTGTGGTGAGCAATGCAACTTCCCTAACACGAAGTGTCTGCAACTTCTCCAGAGTCTCTGCCCCTGCCGTCAGTTCGGCATCGGCTACCGGTACCTCTTTCCAGACACTCATGGGTAGTGCCTACCTTTACCAACATTCCAGCACGACTATGTTATCTGGAGTTACTGACCACAGCCAGATCTCCACTTCAGCTCCTTCCTATCCAGGTGTTCTTGAGTGGGACATCACAGGAAGCACTGAAAAGAATTCCTCTTCACTCGGAGACTTTACTCTGGCACTCACTGACCGGCACCCAGCTGCTTCCTCCATGTTTATGGCAGCCCAGTATGATAAAACTTCAGACGCCAATAACATGGTCCCTCTATATCCATCACTTTCTGCCAGGCTTGCTCAGGGAGCACCATCTCAGATTCCAAATCAGGGGCATAGCCGCCTGTCACTTCCCTACCAGGAAGGAAGCCAGGTATATTACTATAACCAAGGCACACTGGGGTCTTCACTGTATGGAGAACTTGGCTCCTGCCCGCAATCCTATGGCTCCGCGTCATACACAGGAAGTAGGGCCTCTGCGCAACCAGAAATGGGAATGGGACTGAAGGAGATTCAGCCCACAAATATCCGACCACCAGCTTCCACCTCTGCAATCTGCCACCCTGTGTCTGCTCAACGCATCACAGAAACAAGTTTTCAAGGTGAGTATACAAACGGCAGAGAAAGTTGAAGAATGAGGTCGGCATTCACAAATGGGGTCAAATCGACAGCTGGGAAGGGGTGTAGAGACAGGTAGAATTTAGATCCTGAGCCTTCAGTAACCACTACCTTCGCTCAGTGCCCTCTGTTTTTAGACTCTATATAAGAACACCTAGGGCTTCCCTGGTGGCGCCGTGGTTAAGAATCCGCCTGCCAATGCAATGCGGGGGACACGGGTTCGAGCCCTGGTCTGGGAAGATCCCACATGCCGTGGAGCAACTAAGCCCATGTGCCACAACGACTGAGCCTGCATTCTAGAGCCCGTGAGCCGCAACTACCGAAGCCCACGCGCCTAGAGCGCATGCTCCGCAACAAGAGAAGCCCGCACAGCGCAACCAAGAGTAGACCCCGCTAGCCGCAACTAGAGAAAGCCCGTGCACAGCAATGAAGACCCTGTGCAGCCAAAAAAATAAATACGTAGAATAAATAAGTTCAAACAATCAATCAATAAATAAACGTAAATTAAAAAAAAACAAAAAAACAAAAAAACAAAAAGAACACCTAATGCAGGTGGGAAGGTGGCAGGGACACTGTAAAGGTCATCTATGCTACATGTACAAGAACCCCGAGAGCACACCAATAGGTACCACATTTTTCACTGCTGTAGCCGAGCATTCCCCCTGTACTACCACACTGTAGCACTCCCTTCCCTCGTCTACTGCTACAGTCTCTTTGGAAGGTGTCTCAGAACTCTTGTTATGAGAGTGCCAGTTGAAGTGTCCTCACTTCCGTCATTTATACCAGGATTTAAGACCTTGTGGTCCGAGATCCTGTCCAGAGAGCAAGCAGGCTAAGACTCTGTCTTTGTTTCTGTATTTCATCAGAAAGGGCTCTACCCCCTCTCCTAGTTCATGGTGTGAAGTGTTCTTAGCCTCTCGGGAAAGTGGGGAGAATTGAAAGGACTCTATATGAGAATGCTAGGCTTTGTAAAACATTTCAGTTGTTTAAAAAGAAGACTCATTTTGTATTGGACTTACAACAGTCCTATGAGATACAAAGAGAGCCAAGGATCAGTGACATGAAATGATCACCAGTTAAGCATTACAACAGTCACCGCTTACCTCGTAGCATAGGGCACTGTCCATGATCCTTAAGAAGAGTTAGTAGAAATGCCTTGCCCATCTTGCCCCTGAACCCCTTGAAAGGTACATGACTGCTGTGTTGGTGTTTAGGGGGAGCATCTCATTTACCAGGGACTGACTTCTCCCTTGATCCCTTTGTAGTGATGGAGACTTCCCTGGTGATGAAAAATTCCCTGGGATTGCAACCTCCAAGCCAGACGTTTTGTGTGACACAAACTCAAGAACTCCCCAAGTCCTGCAGTAGCAGAAACAGTCACATACTTGAGAGTAACCCACCATCTGAACTTGGGGACATTTCAGTGACAGCTCCAGTCCAGAGTGCCAGGCGTCTCCTGGCCCTGCCTCCAGCTCCAAGCCAGGGACAAACAGAGAGTAAGAACGTGGAGGATATCAAAACCAAGCTGTCAAAGCCTCTGGAGGCCTACCAGATCCCAATAGAAAACCAAGATCCTCCACTACTCCCTTTGGGAATCCCTGATATTCCCCAGCCGCTGGCCTGCACCGATCCCCTCAGCCAAGAGGAGCAGCCTGGTTCTGAAAATGCTGATCTGGGAGAGAACAGCCTGAGTCGTCAGGACCTAGGGACACTTGAAAATGGGACTGAACCTAGCAGTGGTCTTGCAGACATTACTACACTGGCGGAGGATATTCACCTTCCCCAGCTCTTTAATTCTTGGAAAGATCTTGATCGATCCCAAGGTCCCAACGTGATCAAAGCTGAAGACACCAGAGCCATTAAGGTGAATCAGGTGCAGGAAAAGCCAAGTGTCGTAAAGGTTCCCTCTGATCAACCCAGGAAGAACAAACAGAAAGCCTCTGAGCCTATCGGTGGTGCTCCCAAGGCCAAAATCCAGCCAAAGGATCCAGAGTGCCTGTTAGGGGGAGAAGCGGTTATATGCACTGCTGCAGTCAGTGACAGGGCTCCTGCGAACACGGCCAAGCACTCTCAAGGCAAACCTCAGAAAGCTGCATCCGGAAAGATCAGCAAAACTGAGAGCCATGGGCAGGAAAAGACCAAAAGGACCAGAGGAAGAAACAAGGCTGAAGAGAACAAGCAGTCAGGGAACAAAGTCAAGGCAGAAGACAAGCCAGCAATCCCCAACACGAAGCGAAAGGAACACCAAACTGAGCTTCGCCAAGAGAGCTTTCAAAAGCCTCGAACCTCCCTTGGCGTGCGCATGCTGGAGTCTGTGAAGGTTCTTCATGCGCTGGGGAAGAAGAATGAGACGAAAACTGGGCTCTCTTCCTGTCGGCTCTTGGGAAATTCAAGCAACCCCAAAGACCCCCAGCCACCCCCAGCGATCCAGCCACGGCGGCATACCCCACGTGAGGGTAAGAGGCCTGAGAAAACGCAAGTCCAAGCCCAGAAACCAGACAGCAGTGCTGAAACAGAGTGTCCATCTCCATCCCAGTGTGAGCGGCCTCCTCCTGGGAAGGTCAAGTTGATACCTCTGCCTTTTTCTGCCTGGGACAAGCCTCAAGCTCGACCCGCTCCTCGGAGGCCACAGTCTCTGGCCTCACATCGGCCTGCTGTGGCTTACCGTGCCCAGCCTGGTTCTACTGACTCAGCTCAACCTGCTGCAGTCAATTCATCCCAGCCAGCTCCTGCCTCTTTGCCAGGTCCCGCCAAACCAGCTCAGCCAACTGTGGCCAACCCAACCCAACCGGCTTGGACCAACCATACCCAGCCTCGTGTCCCTCAGCCTGCTGCTCCTAGGCCTGCACCCTACAAAACTTCATCTGGCGCTTCTCTCCAGCGCGAGCCTGTTCCCCCTGCTGTGACTAAGCGCCAGTCCCCACCCAAGCTCCAAACCCAACTTCTACTCCAAGACTTCAGCAAGCAACGAGTTCCATGGAGGGAACCCAACGTGCCTGAGCCAGTCATGTCAAAGCCCATCGAACAAGAGCAGAGGCCAGAGCGAGAGGCCATGAAGAGGCGGGCTCAACAACAACGGGAGAATGCTGCCAGATACACCTCTTCGGGGAAGCTGCAATTTTTCACCCAGAGGGACAAAGAAATGGAAATTGCTGACTACTACGGATACGTCAGGTGACAGCTGCTAGGATTCTTGCTGCCACCTTGGCTACCAGCGGTTCTTCCATACATAGGTAAGATAGGTATAGAACCGAATAAGTAAATGGAATAGAATTAATAGATGAGTAATAAACCTTTCGAATTTTGAGATGCTGCTAACTGGGGCGTGAGAAAGGAAGGACTGAAAGTTGGATGGGAGAATGAAGGAAAGGGGTAAAAACTGAGGAAAGAGGAAGGAACTTGGCCCAGGGCTAGGAAGGCCAAAAGAGACGTATGGATTTAGGAAAGGAAGCAGGAGTGAGGATGAAATGGCAGAAGTAAAAAGCAGGGTCAGGGGTCTGGGTTGAAAGAACACAATTGGAGTAGAGTTGAAGGTGACAGGAGATGAGTCTAGGTTTACTAGGAGAAATAGAAACAAAGTCTCTCGGGGAGGTTGGCCTTAAGTCTCACAACCACCAGATAGGTATTTCAGAAAACAAGAGGTTCACGACACATCTCTGAAAGGTTTGAGTTGCCTTATTCAGGTGTGATTATAGTGGGGGAATAGGCAAATCTACCAGAGAAGTGGCTAGGGCTCAGAGTCCTCCTAGGGGCAGCTGACGACAGGGCCAGAGCCAAGGGAACTGCTGTATCAGGAGGCCCACGAACAAATCAGGGGCATAGCCGCCTGTCACTTCCCTACCAGGAAGGAAGCCAGGTATATTACTATAACCAAGGCACACTGGGGTCTTCACTGTATGGAGAACTTGGCTCCTGCCCGCAATCCTATGGCTCCGCGTCATACACAGGAAGTAGGGCCTCTGCGCAACCAGAAATGGGAATGGGACTGAAGGAGATTCAGCCCGCAAATATCCGACCACCAGCTTCCACCTCTGCAATCTGCCACCCTGTGTCTGCTCAACGCATCACAGAAACAAGTTTTCAAGGTGAGTATACAAACGGCAGAGAAAGTTGAAGAATGAGGTCGGCATTCACAAACGGGGTCAAATCGACAGCTGGGAAGGGGTGTAGAGACAGGTAGAATTTAGATCCTGAGCCTTTAATAACCACTACCTTCTCTCAGTGCTCTCTGTTTTTAGACTCTATATAAGAACAGCTAGGGCTTCCCTGGTGGCGCCTGCCAATGCAGGGGACACGGCTTCGAGCCCCGGTCTGCGAAGATCCCACATGCCGTGCAGCAACTAAGCGCATGTGCCACAACGACTGAGCCTGCATTCCAGAGCCCGTGAGCCGCAACTACCGAAGCCCACGCGCCTACAGCCCATGCTCCGCAACAAGAGAGGCCACCGCGATGAGAAGCCCGCACACCGCAACCAAGAGTAGACCCCGCTAGCCGCAACTAGAGAAAGCCCGTGCACACCAATGAGGACCCAGTGCAGCCAAAAAAATAAATACGTAGAATAAATAAGTTCAATCAATCAATCAATCAATAAACGTAAATTAAAAAAAAAAAACAAACAAAAAAACAGAACACCTAATGCAGGTGGGAAGGTGGGAGGGACACTGTAAAGGTCATCTATGCTACATGTACAAGAACCCCAAGAGCACACCAATAGGTACCACATTTTTCACTGCTGTAGCCGAGCATTCCCCCTGTACTACCACACTGTAGCACTCCCTTCCCTCGTCTACTGCTACAGTCTCTTTGGAAGGTGTTTCAGAACTCTTGTTATGAGAGTGCCAGTTGAACTGTCCTCACTTCCGTCATTTATACCAGGATTTAAGACCTTGTGGTCCGAGATCCTGTCCAGAGAGCAAGCAGGCTAAGACTCTGTCTTTGTTTCTATATTTCATCAGAAAGGGCTCTACCCCCTCTCCTAGTTCATGGTGTGAAGTGTTCTTAGCCTCTCGGGAAAGTGGGGAGAATTCAAAGGACTCTCTATGAGAATGCTAGGCTTTGTAAAACATTTCAGTTTTTTAAAAAGAAGACTCATTTTGTATTGGACTTAACAACAGTCCTATGAGATACAAAGAGAGCCAAGGATCAGTGACATGAAATGATCACCAGTAAGAATTACAACAGTCACCGCTTACCTCGTAGCATAGGGCACACTGTCCATGATCCTTAAGAAGAGTTAGTAGAAATGCCTTGCCCATCTTGCCCCTGAACCCCTTGAAAGGTACACGACTGCTGTGTTGGTGTTTAGGGGGAGCATCTCACTTACCCGGGACTGACTTCAACCTTGATTCCTCTGTAGTGATGGAGACTTCCCCGCTGATGAAAAATTCCCTGGGATTGCAACCTCCAAGCCAGACCGCTTTCCTATGGAATGACAGAGAACTTCAGAGAACTTGTCAAGATGAAACACCAGTCAGTCTGCGGGAGAAAGGGAAGAAGAGAACGATGGAAATCGTTTCTGGGAAACTATTTTTACATTATGTTTTGTTTGTTCCTGGTAAATAAACTGAAATCTTCTTAACATTCAAACAAAATCTAAACCACTAAATTCAACAACACAGGAGTATAACTTTTGAAAAAAATTTCTTTGGCTGCGCAGCATGTGGGATCTTAGCTCCCCAACCAGGGATTGAACCCACGCCTGCTGCATTGGAAGCGCAGAGTCTTCACCACTGGACCACCAGGGAAGTCCCAGGAATAGAACTTTTAAAGGAGAAGGTATAAACCCCTGGGTTATATGAACTGGAGATTTTTAGTAAGAAGTCAATAGATCTTTTGTTAGGCACATTTTATGTTAGGCTGTCTCCCTGCACAGGACGCAGGCGCCTTGAAAATGGAAATCACATCCCTCTATAGTACGTCCCTCTTCTTTCTGCTTTGCAGTTTGCTGCTCCACTTGTTCAACCCCACCTAGTAATAACCTATACTTCCCTTGTTCCTGTTTTCCCATCTGGAAAACAGACAAAAGGCAACCAAACAACGCAAAGGTCTCAACAAATAAGGGATACCCAAAACCAGAGATGGCCAGAACTTCTGTATCCCTCATGAAACCTAGCCCGGTGTTCAATACTTAGGTATCATTAATACATGCGTGTTGACTGAAACAGTTGAAACGCAATTCTTCCACTTCCCAGTTTAGTTTTAGTCCTCATACAAAACCTGATCATCAAATTCCTTAATGCTAGGAATCACAGTGAAAAATAATTTCTCAACTGACTTCTGTCAGATGAGTGAGAACTAAGGTTAATTCAGTGTATCTGAAGCATAGAAAGTGAGGGCAAACGTGGCACAAGATGGGGCTAGAGAAGCAGAGAGGATTCTAGAGCACGCAGAGTCTTAAAGGCCACCAGTGTGTTTTCTATTCTCAAAACAATGTTTGTGAGCGATGTTTATGAGCAATGTTCCAACTTGCTTTGAAGCTTTCTTGTGTGAAGAATGGATTGGAGGGAAACAAGATATATGGACACTAGTTAGGACCTAATCGCAACAGACAGGCAAGTTCAGTATTAGGATGTTGAGGGAGAGCTGACAGATTCCAAAGAAATTCAGGAGATAAACTGAAGCGGGCTTCATGGGGTATGAGATGGAGGAAAGGAAGGTCTTAGGGAATTAAAGGGTTTACTGCACACATGAGCAGAGTCTCAAAATTAATCATTTGAACGTACAGAGGGGGATCGATCTCCCAAATGACACCGGTTAGGAAGCAACGGTACGCCCTGTAGAATTCCTAGAGACAGCACAAATCAACTGTTTCGATGGAAAATTCGGCGGGACCCTTGATTTCCATGGGAATATAGAGAAAAGAGACACTGATCTGGCTTGCAGGTATTTAGGAAGTTGTTAGCCTGACATCACATACTAGTCTCATGTAAGTAGGCCGTCTGAAGTATGAAGCTTAGGGGAAAAACCTTGAAGAAAACTTAAAAGCTTAAGCCACACCTCTATACTACACCACCTTTCACAGTTTCTTCTCAGATAAGCAGCATCCCCATCAGTGAAGAAACTCACATCCCATAATAGGAACAACAGGCCTAAAAATTAAATGTGTGTCTTTGGAGGTCCCATCTATGCGATATCTTCCTGGTACCAGAAAAGTCCCCAGGAAGATCGATCTTTGCACCCCTGAAAGCTTACCACCAAGGAAAATGACTAGGTCCATAGATTTCCTCCCTCAAACCAGCCTACCTCACACATAAATCACTAGCAACTCAGCCCTTAACTCACATTATCACAGTCACAAGAGTGGTTAGGGAGAAAAGCACTAACCAGGGGAACTAACACAGAGGCAATCCAGGCCAAGCTGGGCTGGTGGCAGATATCTGCTCCTTACGCTCGGGTGCATAATGCGACTCACCACAATGCCTTTTTCACAGACCCTTTTTAAAGTTTCTCCACAAAATCCAACAGCTCAAGTTAGCTCATGACGCTTCAAGGTAAACAATCGTCAAGAGAAAAACATGCAATATGTCTTACACTGTTGGATTCCTTACAAATAGGACAAGGAAATAACCATGTAGACAAAACCAGAGCATTTGAAAACATCTGCGTTCTACAAACATACCAGTGAATGCTATAAATAAGGTAATATGACATAAAACAAAATGAAAACTAGATGTGAGACTGTTCTCTTCAGTGTACAGACTTCATGGCAGTTGCTGCACGATCTAGCTACTTATATCTACAACTCTCTGTTCTGTTAATACAAAATGAGGCCCAAGTGTGTCAACTTGTTTCCCACAGAAACCAAAAAACCTACATGCATCTCTTTTCTCCGGTGCCCTTTCACCTTACCTGCTCCCAGTTCTCCACCAATGTCCTCCTCTTTCTCTAATTATTCTCCTCTTCATTGTGCTTGGCCTTGCACCCAAGCATGCAAGACAGAGAGTCCTAGAGGTCCGAGATTCTAGAGGGGCTGTTTGCAAGGGGGAGGAGATTACGGTAACTGCCACACTGTATATACTTCTGTGCAAAGAAAGAGGGACAGTGTTCAGAATGTCTCTCACATATAAAAAGAGCTGGATGGCAGGATACCTGTGTGGCCCAAGGAACTAGAGCTAGCAAATCATGGGCAAAACAATTGCAACCAAAGGCTGGAAGAGGAAAGGTCTGCAACCAGCTCTGTCTCCTAGCTCTCTGGTATTTGCTGCCAATGGGCAGAGTCTATTTCGTGAAGCATCAAGCACTGAAAAGAAGACTCCTGCTGCTGGAAGTTGACAGGAAGGAACATCCAATGCAAGATCAAGGCTTGTCCTAGAAGCAATGCCCATAATGGAAGAAAAAAAAAAAAAAAAAAGAAAGCGGAAGAGAAATGTTAAGTCGCAAGTCCAACCTGGCCCCCAGCCTAGCCCAGCCCAAGGAAGGTAGGAGTCAAGGAGAAGAAACTAAAAGAGAAGAGCCTTGGACCACAACATTCTCCACAGGGTACACTCAACAAACTTCACCCTGCTCTTTAACCAAGTTACAACTGTAATAGTTCAAACTAAATGGCTCTTTCCTTCCTAAGGATACTAGTTAAATAAGATCTATATAGCTCTAAGTATATGATACATAAAATAGAATACTCTGTAGAATATAAGTAACTGTTAGTTAATTATATTAATGAACGTCTGTAAGAAATGTTGCAATGATTTCCCTAATGGAAGAGCCTGGGGGAGGTAAATCTGTCTTCTAGGATTTCCTCCCCAGAGCTCAGAAATTGAGGGGTTGTTTTAGCTCTCCTACGCTCTCTTCACCCAAGCCCGCCCTCCTGTTGGGGATCGGACCTCCCTATTGGCTAGCTCATACCTTTCAACTGCCTGCTTTGTGACATCACTCTCCTACCAAACCTACTACCACTTGGTAGAGGTCTTGGGGTTTCCGTGGAGCCGTTTGGACCAGTAACCAGTGACCTTTGTACTGGACACGTGCGCCGTTCAGCTGCAGCCACTCAGACATCCTCTAGTGTTGTCTCCTCATCCCTTGTACCTGCAGTTGATGTCTCCTCTTCTCTGACCATGTCAGGTAAGAAAAGAAACTTTGGAAAGTTTTGCGTTCGATTTCTTGTGCCCCTAAATTGAGGAGGAGATTCAAAATAGCGTGGAATAATGAGGGAAAGTATTGAACTACAAGTCTGGAGACCTAATTTCAGTTTTGACTTTGACGTTTACTGTCTGTGTGACTTTGGACAAATCACTGACTGCCTCACAAAGCCTGCTGCTTTCCTTATCTGTTACGTTAGGATACCACATTGGGTTGATCACTCTGATCCCCTTCTTTTCCAATATTGAGCCTTAAAGGGTACCCATGTAGAAAATGAAATCAGAGACTTCTCAAAAGAGTGTTTCAACAGAAACATAGAAAAGCCAGGTGACACAGAAAACTAGCGATATATACCAAGATGTTTCATCTCCAATGGTCTCCCTCCACTAGTATTTCGACTAGTTGAAAAGAGAGAATAGGGAGAGAGGATGGAGAGTACTGGGCTATATAGGGAGGCACAGAGTCAAACGTAAGCAAGTTTAGGATTGTTTTCATTAGCACAGGCCAACAGGAACCAAGAGATGGGAAAAAAATATAAGAATGAAGAGGGAAAGCATAGAGGAGCTCTCAAGAAAGAGGCAGTTTGCCATGGAATGTTGATGGGAGCCAAAGATTTTAAATTAAAGCAGAAACAGCACAGAGGGAAATCTGCTCAGAGCAGGGCAAAACAAAGCTGATGGTAGCAAATCCTTACATTAACAGACTAAGAAGGAAAGTAAGGCCAGAACAGGGGATCACCAGGAAGGGCAGCCTATCAGAAAAGTCATACTCCGTTTTCTTTCTTTTATTGCCTCTCTGAATACAGCTGGCACTTGACAGTTTGGAATAGAAACATTTTAGAAGTATGTTTTAGAAATGATGCTTCCTAGAAACCAGAAACCAAAGTGGTTATCTAGGGGGCTGCTTTTCAGTGTTCTATTCTTTCTAATTTTTAAACTAGGTAGACATTTGACCAATTAAACATTTTAAATGATATCTTCTACATTGAATCAGAAGGACTATTTCCTTTGTGTGATATGTAGCTTCTAAGGCAAGGTTGCTTTTCAATTTTTACAGTTATTTCCTTCCTAACACAGAGAGCACATTGATCAACAGCCATCGTTCGCTTGTAGATCTTAGCTACCGGAGAAGAAAAAGAAAAAGTCAAGCCCCCACATCTCTAATTCCCCATTTAGGGAATTCCCTGGCGGTCCAGCGCTTAGGACTCGGTGCTTTCACGGCCAGGGCCACGCGGCGCGGCAAAAGAAAAAAAGAAAACACAAACATCCACGTTTATCTAAAACAATGTTGTGGAGTCCTTTGGATTTTCTTACATTTGAAAATCTTTTTTAATTGGATTCTAGGGATGATGGTTTTTTGAGGTCTTGGGATGTCATCTTCTTGGATGTGGAAGATGATTCTAAGTTCTAGGATAAATACAAAAACCTTCTTGATACTTTTTAAGCTTCCTTTCTGCTTATTATATGAGTTATATTCATGGAAAGATATATTTCTCCTAGGCTTAATACCTGTTACTTGCTGGGTAAAAATATGAATGAGCACAATAATGAAACTCTTTTACACTTACTATTTTGCTGTCTGCTTTGTACCGGTTTTCATTGAAATACTTGTCTATATATGTTGTGGCTACCTATACATTCACATTTGTTGCATTCTGTTGCTTGTTGTGCATTTTTTACTGATTTATCGTCTCTGTCTGTATGCATTGGCTAGGAATTCATTCACCTCTATCACCTCCATCGTGTTTTTTGGTTAATAGTATTCACTAAAATAGAGTGGGCAAAATTCACTTTCATAATATTGCATGTATGGTACAGAATGTCATTTGTTAGTAAATTCATTAGGCTTTGATACTTGCCCACATACCCCAGTTTTCATTAATATCTATGGATTTCTTTTTCGTTACGTAACATGTTTTTCATGATTTTTCTTTGTCTTTCTAGAACTTATTGTATCTTCCTCCATATAAATCATACGCAATAGATCAGCTTATTCATCTATTAATTATTACTGCTATTATTATTGGTGGTGGTGTTATAACCACTTTATAGATGAGTAATCTGAAGTAATCAGATAACTTTTCTCTTTCCAAAAGCACTTAAGAAATCCACTTTCGGGTAATCATTTTGAGGTAGGATGAGAAACCAGGCTTGAAGAGGGCAAAAATGACTCTTTCAGTTCACCAGTTGGACTGAGCTATACGTCAACTCTAGGTAATAGCGTGGGAACTGCACAAGCAAAGGGAGACACTGAAGATGACAATGGTAATGGCCGTACTGTTTTCTAATGGACAAAAAAAATGCTTATATTATAAGTTCTATTTCTCCTGCTTTCTGGCAGTATCATGCTCAGAGTGGAGTCCTGGCAAGGAAGTCAGGATACTTAGGTTCTGAAACCTGGTAATGACACTAACATAATGAGAGAACCTGAACAAGTCAACCCGACCTCTCTGAGCCTCAGTTTCCTTACTCGTGAAATGAGACTGAAAAAAGAGAAAGTTCTCTAAGGGCCTCCTAGTTCTAAAATGCTTCCAGTCTAGGAAATAGCATAGAAGTCAATACGAGTGCAGGCTGAAGGGAAAGACAGGGCAGGGAGAAGGTTGCTTCCAGCCTAGAGAACAATGTCTGAACCATACCACTTGGCTCTTCTGCCCATCTGTGCCCAAGATGGGAGCACAGGCAGTTAATACAGAAGAGTGGAAAACTGCTCAGTCCTTACAGCCATCATTAACTGTCTGATTTTGGGTTTCTCAGGAAGGGTCGATAGTAGAGGTGTCCTGAGAGCAAGAACCTTAAGATAATGCTGTTCCTCAAACGTAGTGAGAATTTCTCAACCTCCCTGAGTTTTTCATGACCCTCTTGTTCTTACAGAAAATTTCCAAAATCCATCTCTACTTGGAACTCTAAATTCTCTGCAGCATTCTCTTCCTGTGGTGAGCAATGCAACTTCCCTAACACGAAGTGTCTGCAACTTCTCCAGAGTCTCTGCCCCTGCCGTCAGTTCGGCATCGGCTACCGGTACCTCTTTCCAGACACTCATGGGTAGTGCCTACCTTTACCAACATTCCAGCACGACTATGTTATCTGGAGTTACTGACCACAGCCAGATCTCCACTTCAGCTCCTTCCTATCCAGGTGTTCTTGAGTGGGACATCACAGGAAGCACTGAAAAGAATTCCTCTTCACTCGGAGACTTTACTCTGGCACTCACTGACCGGCACCCAGCTGCTTCCTCCATGTTTATGGCAGCCCAGTATGATAAAACTTCAGACGCCAATAACATGGTCCCTCTATATCCATCACTTTCTGCCAGGCTTGCTCAGGGAGCACCATCTCAGATTCCAAATCAGGGGCATAGCCGCCTGTCACTTCCCTACCAGGAAGGAAGCCAGGTATATTACTATAACCAAGGCACACTGGGGTCTTCACTGTATGGAGAACTTGGCTCCTGCCCGCAATCCTATGGCTCCGCGTCATACACAGGAAGTAGGGCCTCTGCGCAACCAGAAATGGGAATGGGACTGAAGGAGATTCAGCCCACAAATATCCGACCACCAGCTTCCACCTCTGCAATCTGCCACCCTGTGTCTGCTCAACGCATCACAGAAACAAGTTTTCAAGGTGAGTATACAAACGGCAGAGAAAGCTGAAGAATGAGGTCGGCATTCACAAATGGGGTCAAATCGACAGCTGGGAAGGGGTGTAGAGACAGGTAGAATTTAGATCCTGAGCCTTTAGTAACCACTACCTTCGCTCAGTGCCCTCTGTTTTTAGACTCTATGTAAGAACACCTAGGGCTTCCCTGGTGGCGCCGTGGTTAAGAATCCACCTGCCAATGCAATGCGGGGGACACGGGTTCGAGCCCTGGTCTGGGAAGATCCCACATGCCGTGGAGCAACTAAGCCCATGTGCCACAACGACTGAGCCTGCATTCTAGAGCCCGTGAGCCGCAACTACCGAAGCCCACGCGCCTAGAGCGCATGCTCCGCAACAAGAGAAGCCCGCACAGCGCAACCAAGAGTAGACCCCGCTAGCCGCAACTAGAGAAAGCCCGTGCACAGCAATGAAGACCCTGTGCAGCCAAAAAAATAAATACGTAGAATAAATAAGTTCAAACAATCAATCAATAAATAAACGTAAATTAAAAAAAAACAAAAAAACAAAAAAACAAAAAGAACACCTAATGCAGGTGGGAAGGTGGCAGGGACACTGTAAAGGTCATCTATGCTACATGTACAAGAACCCCGAGAGCACACCAATAGGTACCACATTTTTCACTGCTGTAGCCGAGCATTCCCCCTGTACTACCACACTGTAGCACTCCCTTCCCTCGTCTACTGCTACAGTCTCTTTGGAAGGTGTCTCAGAACTCTTGTTATGAGAGTGCCAGTTGAAGTGTCCTCACTTCCGTCATTTATACCAGGATTTAAGACCTTGTGGTCCGAGATCCTGTCCAGAGAGCAAGCAGGCTAAGACTCTGTCTTTGTTTCTGTATTTCATCAGAAAGGGCTCTACCCCCTCTCCTAGTTCATGGTGTGAAGTGTTCTTAGCCTCTCGGGAAAGTGGGGAGAATTGAAAGGACTCTATATGAGAATGCTAGGCTTTGTAAAACATTTCAGTTGTTTAAAAAGAAGACTCATTTTGTATTGGACTTACAACAGTCCTATGAGATACAAAGAGAGCCAAGGATCAGTGACATGAAATGATCACCAGTTAAGCATTACAACAGTCACCGCTTACCTCGTAGCATAGGGCACTGTCCATGATCCTTAAGAAGAGTTAGTAGAAATGCCTTGCCCATCTTGCCCCTGAACCCCTTGAAAGGTACATGACTGCTGTGTTGGTGTTTAGGGGGAGCATCTCATTTACCAGGGACTGACTTCTCCCTTGATCCCTTTGTAGTGATGGAGCCTTCCCTGGTGATGAAAAATTCCCTGGGATTGCAACCTCCAAGCCAGACGTTTTGTGTGACACAAACTCAAGAACTCCCCAAGTCCTGCAGTAGCAGAAACAGTCACATACTTGAGAGTAACCCACCATCTGAACTTGGGGACATTTCAGTGACAGCTCCAGTCCAGAGTGCCAGGCGTCTCCTGGCCCTGCCTCCAGCTCCAAGCCAGGGACAAACAGAGAGTAAGAACGTGGAGGATATCAAAACCAAGCTGTCAAAGCCTCTGGAGGCCTACCAGATCCCAATAGAAAACCAAGATCCTCCACTACTCCCTTTGGGAATCCCTGATATTCCCCAGCCGCTGGCCTGCACCGATCCCCTCAGCCAAGAGGAGCAGCCTGGTTCTGAAAATGCTGATCTGGGAGAGAACAGCCTGAGTCGTCAGGACCTAGGGACACTTGAAAATGGGACTGAACCTAGCAGTGGTCTTGCAGACATTACTACACTGGCGGAGGATATTCACCTTCCCCAGCTCTTTAATTCTTGGAAAGATCTTGATCGATCCCAAGGTCCCAACGTGATCAAAGCTGAAGACACCAGAGCCATTAAGGTGAATCAGGTGCAGGAAAAGCCAAGTGTCGTAAAGGTTCCCTCTGATCAACCCAGGAAGAACAAACAGAAAGCCTCTGAGCCTATCGGTGGTGCTCCCAAGGCCAAAATCCAGCCAAAGGATCCAGAGTGCCTGTTAGGGGGAGAAGCGGTTATATGCACTGCTGCAGTCAGTGACAGGGCTCCTGCGAACACGGCCAAGCACTCTCAAGGCAAACCTCAGAAAGCTGCATCCGGAAAGATCAGCAAAACTGAGAGCCATGGGCAGGAAAAGACCAAAAGGACCAGAGGAAGAAACAAGGCTGAAGAGAACAAGCAGTCAGGGAACAAAGTCAAGGCAGAAGACAAGCCAGCAATCCCCAACACGAAGCGAAAGGAACACCAAACTGAGCTTCGCCAAGAGAGCTTTCAAAAGCCTCGAACCTCCCTTGGCGTGCGCATGCTGGAGTCTGTGAAGGTTCTTCATGCGCTGGGGAAGAAGAATGAGACGAAAACTGGGCTCTCTTCCTGTCGGCTCTTGGGAAATTCAAGCAACCCCAAAGACCCCCAGCCACCCCCAGCGATCCAGCCACGGCGGCATACCCCACGTGAGGGTAAGAGGCCTGAGAAAACGCAAGTCCAAGCCCAGAAACCAGACAGCAGTGCTGAAACAGAGTGTCCATCTCCATCCCAGTGTGAGCGGCCTCCTCCTGGGAAGGTCAAGTTGATACCTCTGCCTTTTTCTGCCTGGGACAAGCCTCAAGCTCGACCCGCTCCTCGGAGGCCACAGTCTCTGGCCTCACATCGGCCTGCTGTGGCTTACCGTGCCCAGCCTGGTTCTACTGACTCAGCTCAACCTGCTGCAGTCAATTCATCCCAGCCAGCTCCTGCCTCTTTGCCAGGTCCCGCCAAACCAGCTCAGCCAACTGTGGCCAACCCAACCCAACCGGCTTGGACCAACCATACCCAGCCTCGTGTCCCTCAGCCTGCTGCTCCTAGGCCTGCACCCTACAAAACTTCATCTGGCGCTTCTCTCCAGCGCGAGCCTGTTCCCCCTGCTGTGACTAAGCGCCAGTCCCCACCCAAGCTCCAAACCCAACTTCTACTCCAAGACTTAAGCAAGCAACGAGTTCCATGGAGGGAACCCAACGTGCCTGAGCCAGTCATGTCAAAGCCCATCGAACAAGAGCAGAGGCCAGAGCGAGAGGCCATGAAGAGGCGGGCTCAACAACAACGGGAGAATGCTGCCAGATACACCTCTTCGGGGAAGCTGCAATTTTTCACCCAGAGGGACAAAGAAATGGAAATTGCTGACTACTACGGATACGTCAGGTGACAGCTGCTAGGATTCTTGCTGCCACCTTGGCTACCAGCGGTTCTTCCATACATAGGTAAGATAGGTATAGAACCGAATAAGTAAATGGAATAGAATTAATAGATGAGTAATAAACCTTTCGAATTTTGAGATGCTGCTAACTGGGGCGTGAGAAAGGAAGGACTGAAAGTTGGATGGGAGAATGAAGGAAAGGGGTAAAAACTGAGGAAAGAGGAAGGAACTTGGCCCAGGGCTAGGAAGGCCAAAAGAGACGTATGGATTTAGGAAAGGAAGCAGGAGTGAGGATGAAATGGCAGAAGTAAAAAGCAGGGTCAGGGGTCTGGGTTGAAAGAACACAATTGGAGTAGAGTTGAAGGTGACAGGAGATGAGTCTAGGTTTACTAGGAGAAATAGAAACAAAGTCTCTCGGGGAGGTTGGCCTTAAGTCTCACAACCACCAGATAGGTATTTCAGAAAACAAGAGGTTCACGACACATCTCTGAAAGGTTTGAGTTGCCTTATTCAGGTGTGATTATAGTGGGGGAATAGGCAAATCTACCAGAGAAGTGGCTAGGGCTCAGAGTCCTCCTAGGGGCAGCTGACGACAGGGCCAGAGCCAAGGGAACTGCTGTATCAGGAGGCCCACGAACAAATCAGGGGCATAGCCGCCTGTCACTTCCCTACCAGGAAGGAAGCCAGGTATATTACTATAACCAAGGCACACTGGGGTCTTCACTGTATGGAGAACTTGGCTCCTGCCCGCAATCCTATGGCTCCGCGTCATACACAGGAAGTAGGGCCTCTGCGCAACCAGAAATGGGAATGGGACTGAAGGAGATTCAGCCCGCAAATATCCGACCACCAGCTTCCACCTCTGCAATCTGCCACCCTGTGTCTGCTCAACGCATCACAGAAACAAGTTTTCAAGGTGAGTATACAAACGGCAGAGAAAGTTGAAGAATGAGGTCGGCATTCACAAACGGGGTCAAATCGACAGCTGGGAAGGGGTGTAGAGACAGGTAGAATTTAGATCCTGAGCCTTTAATAACCACTACCTTCTCTCAGTGCTCTCTGTTTTTAGACTCTATATAAGAACAGCTAGGGCTTCCCTGGTGGCGCCTGCCAATGCAGGGGACACGGCTTCGAGCCCCGGTCTGCGAAGATCCCACATGCCGTGCAGCAACTAAGCGCATGTGCCACAACGACTGAGCCTGCATTCCAGAGCCCGTGAGCCGCAACTACCGAAGCCCACGCGCCTACAGCCCATGCTCCGCAACAAGAGAGGCCACCGCGATGAGAAGCCCGCACACCGCAACCAAGAGTAGACCCCGCTAGCCGCAACTAGAGAAAGCCCGTGCACACCAATGAGGACCCAGTGCAGCCAAAAAAATAAATACGTAGAATAAATAAGTTCAATCAATCAATCAATCAATAAACGTAAATTAAAAAAAAAAAACAAAGAAACAGAACACCTAATGCAGGTGGGAAGGTGGGAGGGACACTGTAAAGGTCATCTATGCTACATGTACAAGAACCCCGAGAGCACACCAATAGGTACCACATTTTTCACTGCTGTAGCCGAGCATTCCCCCTGTACTACCACACTGTAGCACTCCCTTCCCTCGTCTACTGCTACAGTCTCTTTGGAAGGTGTTTCAGAACTCTTGTTATGAGAGTGCCAGTTGAACTGTCCTCACTTCCGTCATTTATACCAGGATTTAAGACCTTGTGGTCCGAGATCCTGTCCAGAGAGCAAGCAGGCTAAGACTCTGTCTTTGTTTCTATATTTCATCAGAAAGGGCTCTACCCCCTCTCCTAGTTCATGGTGTGAACTAGTGTTCTTAGCCTCTCGGGAAAGTGGGGAGAATTCAAAGGACTCTCTATGAGAATGCTAGGCTTTGTAAAACATTTCAGTTTTTTAAAAAGAAGACTCATTTTGTATTGGACTTACAACAGTCCTATGAGATACAAAGAGAGCCAAGGATCAGTGACATGAAATGATCACCAGTAAGAATTACAACAGTCACCGCTTACCTCGTAGCATAGGGCACACTGTCCATGATCCTTAAGAAGAGTTAGTAGAAATGCCTTGCCCATCTTGCCCCTGAACCCCTTGAAAGGTACACGACTGCTGTGTTGGTGTTTAGGGGGAGCATCTCACTTACCCGGGACTGACTTCTCCCTTGATTCCTCTGTAGTGATGGAGACTTCCCCGCTGATGAAAAATTCCCTGGGATTGCAACCTCCAAGCCAGACCGCTTTCCTATGGAATGACAGAGAACTTCAGAGAACTTGTCAAGATGAAACACCAGTCAGTCTGCGGGAGAAAGGGAAGAAGAGAACGATGGAAATCGTTTCTGGGAAACTATTTTTACATTATGTTTTGTTTGTTCCTGGTAAATAAACTGAAATCTTCTTAACATTCAAACAAAATCTAAACCACTAAATTCAACAACACAGGAGTATAACTTTTGAAAAAAATTTCTTTGGCTGCGCAGCATGTGGGATCTTAGCTCCCCAACCAGGGATTGAACCCACGCCTGCTGCATTGGAAGCGCAGAGTCTTCACCACTGGACCACCAGGGAAGTCCCAGGAATAGAACTTTTAAAGGAGAAGGTATAAACCCCTGGGTTATATGAACTGGAGATTTTTAGTAAGAAGTCAATAGATCTTTTGTTAGGCACATTTTATGTTAGGCTGTCTCCCTGCACAGGACGCAGGCGCCTTGAAAATGGAAATCACATCCCTCTATAGTACGTCCCTCTTCTTTCTGCTTTGCAGTTTGCTGCTCCACTTGTTCAACCCCACCTAGTAATAACCTATACTTCCCTTGTTCCTGTTTTCCCATCTGGAAAACAGACAAAAGGCAACCAAACAACGCAAAGGTCTCAACAAATAAGGGATACCCAAAACCAGAGATGGCCAGAACTTCTGTATCCCTCATGAAACCTAGCCCGGTGTTCAATACTTAGGTATCATTAATACATGCGTGTTGACTGAAACAGTTGAAACGCAATTCTTCCACTTCCCAGTTTAGTTTTAGTCCTCATACAAAACCTGATCATCAAATTCCTTAATGCTAGGAATCACAGTGAAAAATAATTTCTCAACTGACTTCTGTCAGATGAGTGAGAACTAAGGTTAATTCAGTGTATCTGAAGCATAGAAAGTGAGGGCAAACGTGGCACAAGATGGGGCTAGAGAAGCAGAGAGGATTCTAGAGCACGCAGAGTCTTAAAGGCCACCAGTGTGTTTTCTAGTCTCAAAACAATGTTTGTGAGCGATGTTTATGAGCAATGTTCCAACTTGCTTTGAAGCTTTCTTGTGTGAAGAATGGATTGGAGGGAAACAAGATATATGGACACTAGTTAGGACCTAATCGCAACAGACAGGCAAGTTCAGTATTAGGATGTTGAGGGAGAGCTGACAGATTCCAAAGAAATTCAGGAGATAAACTGAAGCGGGCTTCATGGGGTATGAGATGGAGGAAAGGAAGGTCTTAGGGAATTAAAGGGTTTACTGCACACATGAGCAGAGTCTCAAAATTAATCATTTGAACGTACAGAGGGGGATCGATCTCCCAAATGACACCGGTTAGGAAGCAACGGTACGCCCTGTAGAATTCCTAGAGACAGCACAAATCAACTGTTTCGATGGAAAATTCGGCGGGACCCTTGATTTCCATGGGAATATAGAGAAAAGAGACACTGATCTGGCTTGCAGGTATTTAGGAAGTTGTTAGCCTGACATCACATACTAGTCTCATGTAAGTAGGCCGTCTGAAGTATGAAGCTTAGGGGAAAAACCTTGAAGAAAACTTAAAAGCTTAAGCCACACCTCTATACTACACCACCTTTCACAGTTTCTTCTCAGATAAGCAGCATCCCCATCAGTGAAGAAACTCACATCCCATAATAGGAACAACAGGCCTAAAAATTAAATGTGTGTCTTTGGAGGTCCCATCTATGCGATATCTTCCTGGTACCAGAAAAGTCCCCAGGAAGATCGATCTTTGCACCCCTGAAAGCTTACCACCAAGGAAAATGACTAGGTCCATAGATTTCCTCCCTCAAACCAGCCTACCTCACACATAAATCACTAGCAACTCAGCCCTTAACTCACATTATCACAGTCACAAGAGTGGTTAGGGAGAAAAGCACTAACCAGGGGAACTAACACAGAGGCAATCCAGGCCAAGCTGGGCTGGTGGCAGATATCTGCTCCTTACGCTCGGGTGCATAATGCGACTCACCACAATGCCTTTTTCACAGACCCTTTTTAAAGTTTCTCCACAAAATCCAACAGCTCAAGTTAGCTCATGACGCTTCAAGGTAAACAATCGTCAAGAGAAAAACATGCAATATGTCTTACAATGTTGGATTCCTTACAAATAGGACAAGGAAATAACCATGTAGACAAAACCAGAGCATTTGAAAACATCTGCGTTCTACAAACATACCAGTGAATGCTATAAATAAGGTAATATGACATAAAACAAAATGAAAACTAGATGTGAGACTGTTCTCTTCAGTGTACAGACTTCATGGCAGTTGCTGCACGATCTAGCTACTTATATCTACAACTCTCTGTTCTGTTAATACAAAATGAGGCCCAAGTGTGTCAACTTGTTTCCCACAGAAACCAAAAAACCTACATGCATCTCTTTTCTCCGGTGCCCTTTCACCTTACCTGCTCCCAGTTCTCCACCAATGTCCTCCTCTTTCTCTAATTATTCTCCTCTTCATTGTGCTTGGCCTTGCACCCAAGCATGCAAGACAGAGAGTCCTAGAGGTCCGAGATTCTAGAGGGGCTGTTTGCAAGGGGGAGGAGATTACGGTAACTGCCACACTGTATATACTTCTGTGCAAAGAAAGAGGGACAGTGTTCAGAATGTCTCTCACATATAAAAAGAGCTGGATGGCAGGATACCTGTGTGGCCCAAGGAACTAGAGCTAGCAAATCATGGGCAAAACAATTGCAACCAAAGGCTGGAAGAGGAAAGGTCTGCAACCAGCTCTGTCTCCTGGCTCTCTGGTATTTGCTGCCAATGGGCAGAGTCTATTTAGTGAAGCATCAAGCACTGAAAAGAAGACTCCTGCTGCTGGAAGTTGACAGGAAGGAACATCCAATGCAAGATCAAGGCTTGTCCTAGAAGCAATGCCCATAATGGAAGAAAAAAAAAAAAAAAAAAGAAAGCGGAAGAGAAATGTTAAGTCGCAAGTCCAACCTGGCCCCCAGCCTAGCCCAGCCCAAGGAAGGTAGGAGTCAAGGAGAAGAAACTAAAAGAGAAGAGCCTTGGACCACAACATTCTCCACAGGGTACACTCAACAAACTTCACCCTGCTCTTTAACCAAGTTACAACTGTAATAGTTCAAACTACATGGCTCTTTCCTTCCTAAGGATACTAGTTAAATAAGATCTATATAGCTCTAAGTATATGATACATAAAATAGAATACTCTGTAGAATATAAGTAACTGTTAGTTAATTATATTAATGAACGTCTGTAAGAAATGTTGCAATGATTTCCCTAATGGAAGAGCCTGGGGGAGGTAAATCTGTCTTCTAGGATTTCCTCCCCAGAGCTCAGAAATTGAGGGGTTGTTTTAGCTCTCCTACGCTCTCTTCACCCAAGCCCGCCCTCCTGTTGGGGATCGGACCTCCCTATTGGCTAGCTCATACCTTTCAACTGCCTGCTTTGTGACATCACTCTCCTACCAAACCTACTACCACTTGGTAGAGGTCTTGGGGTTTCCGTGGAGCCGTTTGGACCAGTAACCAGTGACCTTTGTACTGGACACGTGCGCCGTTCAGCTGCAGCCACTCAGACATCCTCTAGTGTTGTCTCCTCATCCCTTGTACCTGCAGTTGATGTCTCCTCTTCTCTGACCATGTCAGGTAAGAAAAGAAACTTTGGAAAGTTTTGCGTTCGATTTCTTGTGCCCCTAAATTGAGGAGGAGATTCAAAATAGCGTGGAATAATGAGGGAAAGTATTGAACTACAAGTCTGGAGACCTAATTTCAGTTTTGACTTTGACGTTTACTGTCTGTGTGACTTTGGACAAATCACTGACTGCCTCACAAAGCCTGCTGCTTTCCTTATCCGTTACGTTAGGATACCACATTGGGTTGATCACTCTGATCCCCTTCTTTTCCAATATTGAGCCTTAAAGGGTACCCATGTAGAAAATGAAATCAGAGACTTCTCAAAAGAGTGTTTCAACAGAAACATAGAAAAGCCAGGTGACACAGAAAACTAGCGATATATACCAAGATGTTTCATCTCCAATGGTCTCCCTCCACTAGTATTTCGACTAGTTGAAAAGAGAGAATAGGGAGAGAGGATGGAGAGTACTGGGCTATATAGGGAGGCACAGAGTCAAACGTAAGCAAGTTTAGGATTGTTTTCATTAGCACAGGCCAACAGGAACCAAGAGATGGGAAAAAAATATAAGAATGAAGAGGGAAAGCATAGAGGAGCTCTCAAGAAAGAGGCAGTTTGCCATGGAATGTTGATGGGAGCCAAAGATTTTAAATTAAAGCAGAAACAGCACAGAGGGAAATCTGCTCAGAGCAGGGCAAAACAAAGCTGATGGTAGCAAATCCTTACATTAACAGACTAAGAAGGAAAGTAAGGCCAGAACAGGGGATCACCAGGAAGGGCAGCCTATCAGAAAAGTCATACTCCGTTTTCTTTCTTTTATTGCCTCTCTGAATACAGCTGGCACTTGACAGTTTGGAATAGAAACATTTTAGAAGTATGTTTTAGAAATGATGCTTCCTAGAAACCAGAAACCAAAGTGGTTATCTAGGGGGCTGCTTTTCAGTGTTCTATTCTTTCTAATTTTTAAACTAGGTAGACATTTGACCAATTAAACATTTTAAATGATATCTTCTACATTGAATCAGAAGGACTATTTCCTTTGTGTGATATGTAGCTTCTAAGGCAAGGTTGCTTTTCAATTTTTACAGTTATTTCCTTCCTAACACAGAGAGCACATTGATCAACAGCCATCGTTCGCTTGTAGATCTTAGCTACCGGAGAAGAAAAAGAAAAAGTCAAGCCCCACATCTCTAATTCCCCATTTAGGGAATTCCCTGGCGGTCCAGCGCTTAGGACTCGGTGCTTTCACGGCCAGGGCCACGCGGCGCGGCAAAAGAAAAAAAGAAAACACAAACATCCACGTTTATCTAAAACAATGTTGTGGAGTCCTTTGGATTTTCTTACATTTGAAAATCTTTTTTAATTGGATTCTAGGGATGATGGTTTTTTGAGGTCTTGGGATGTCATCTTCTTGGATGTGGAAGATGATTCTAAGTTCTAGGATAAATACAAAAACCTTCTTGATACTTTTTAAGCTTCCTTTCTGCTTATTATATGAGTTATATTCATGGAAAGATATATTTCTCCTAGGCTTAATACCTGTTACTTGCTGGGTAAAAATATGAATGAGCACAATAATGAAACTCTTTTACACTTACTATTTTGCTGTCTGCTTTGTACCGGTTTTCATTGAAATACTTGTCTATATATGTTGTGGCTACCTATACATTCACATTTGTTGCATTCTGTTGCTTGTTATGCATTTTTTACTGATTTATCGTCTCTGTCTGTATGCATTGGCTAGGAATTCATTCACCTCTATCACCTCCATCGTGTTTTTTGGTTAATAGTATTCACTAAAATAGAGTGGGCAAAATTCACTTTCATAATATTGCATGTATGGTACAGAATGTCATTTGTTAGTAAATTCATTAGGCTTTGATACTTGCCCACATACCCCAGTTTTCATTAATATCTATGGATTTCTTTTTCGTTACGTAACATGTTTTTCATGATTTTTCTTTGTCTTTCTAGAACTTATTGTATCTTCCTCCATATAAATCATACGCAATAGATCAGCTTATTCATCTATTAATTATTACTGCTATTATTATTGGTGGTGGTGTTATAACCACTTTATAGATGAGTAATCTGAAGTAATCAGATAACTTTTCTCTTTCCAAAAGCACTTAAGAAATCCACTTTCGGGTAATCATTTTGAGGTAGGATGAGAAACCAGGCTTGAAGAGGGCAAACATGACTCTTTCAGTTCACCAGTTGGACTGAGCTATACGTCAACTCTAGGTAATAGCGTGGGAACTGCACAAGCAAAGGGAGACACTGAAGATGACAATGGTAATGGCCGTACTGTTTTCTAATGGACAAAAAAAATGCTTATATTATAAGTTCTATTTCTCCTGCTTTCTGGCACTATCATGCTCAGAGTGGAGTCCTGGCAAGGAAGTCAGGATACTTAGGTTCTGAAACCTGGTAATGACACTAACATAATGAGAGAACCTGAACAAGTCAACCCGACCTCTCTGAGCCTCAGTTTCCTTACTCGTGAAATGAGACTGAAAAAAGAGAAAGTTCTCTAAGGGCCTCCTAGTTCTAAAATGCTTCCAGTCTAGGAAATAGCATAGAAGTCAATACGAGTGCAGGCTGAAGGGAAAGACAGGGCAGGGAGAAGGTTGCTTCCAGCCTAGAGAACAATGTCTGAACCATACCACTTGGCTCTTCTGCCCATCTGTGCCCAAGATGGGAGCACAGGCAGTTAATACAGAAGAGTGGAAAACTGCTCAGTCCTTACAGCCATCATTAACTGTCTGATTTTGGGTTTCTCAGGAAGGGTCGATAGTAGAGGTGTCCTGAGAGCAAGAACCTTAAGATAATGCTGTTCCTCAAACGTAGTGAGAATTTCTCAACCTCCCTGAGTTTTTCATGACCCTCTTGTTCTTACAGAAAATTTCCAAAATCCATCTCTACTTGGAACTCTAAATTCTCTGCAGCATTCTCTTCCTGTGGTGAGCAATGCAACTTCCCTAACACGAAGTGTCTGCAACTTCTCCAGAGTCTCTGCCCCTGCCGTCAGTTCGGCATCGGCTACCGGTACCTCTTTCCAGACACTCATGGGTAGTGCCTACCTTTACCAACATTCCAGCACGACTATGTTATCTGGAGTTACTGACCACAGCCAGATCTCCACTTCAGCTCCTTCCTATCCAGGTGTTCTTGAGTGGGACATCACAGGAAGCACTGAAAAGAATTCCTCTTCACTCGGAGACTTTACTCTGGCACTCACTGACCGGCACCCAGCTGCTTCCTCCATGTTTATGGCAGCCCAGTATGATAAAACTTCAGACGCCAATAACATGGTCCCTCTATATCCATCACTTTCTGCCAGGCTTGCTCAGGGAGCACCATCTCAGATTCCAAATCAGGGGCATAGCCGCCTGTCACTTCCCTACCAGGAAGGAAGCCAGGTATATTACTATAACCAAGGCACACTGGGGTCTTCACTGTATGGAGAACTTGGCTCCTGCCCGCAATCCTATGGCTCCGCGTCATACACAGGAAGTAGGGCCTCTGCGCAACCAGAAATGGGAATGGGACTGAAGGAGATTCAGCCCACAAATATCCGACCACCAGCTTCCACCTCTGCAATCTGCCACCCTGTGTCTGCTCAACGCATCACAGAAACAAGTTTTCAAGGTGAGTATACAAACGGCAGAGAAAGCTGAAGAATGAGGTCGGCATTCACAAATGGGGTCAAATCGACAGCTGGGAAGGGGTGTAGAGACAGGTAGAATTTAGATCCTGAGCCTTTAGTAACCACTACCTTCGCTCAGTGCCCTCTGTTTTTAGACTCTATGTAAGAACACCTAGGGCTTCCCTGGTGGCGCCGTGGTTAAGAATCCACCTGCCAATGCAATGCGGGGGACACGGGTTCGAGCCCTGGTCTGGGAAGATCCCACATGCCGTGGAGCAACTAAGCCCATGTGCCACAACGACTGAGCCTGCATTCTAGAGCCCGTGAGCCGCAACTACCGAAGCCCACGCGCCTAGAGCGCATGCTCCGCAACAAGAGAAGCCCGCACAGCGCAACCAAGAGTAGACCCCGCTAGCCGCAACTAGAGAAAGCCCGTGCACAGCAATGAAGACCCTGTGCAGCCAAAAAAATAAATACGTAGAATAAATAAGTTCAAACAATCAATCAATAAATAAACGTAAATTAAAAAAAAACAAAAAAACAAAAAAACAAAAAGAACACCTAATGCAGGTGGGAAGGTGGCAGGGACACTGTAAAGGTCATCTATGCTACATGTACAAGAACCCCGAGAGCACACCAATAGGTACCACATTTTTCACTGCTGTAGCCGAGCATTCCCCCTGTACTACCACACTGTAGCACTCCCTTCCCTCGTCTACTGCTACAGTCTCTTTGGAAGGTGTCTCAGAACTCTTGTTATGAGAGTGCCAGTTGAAGTGTCCTCACTTCCGTCATTTATACCAGGATTTAAGACCTTGTGGTCCGAGATCCTGTCCAGAGAGCAAGCAGGCTAAGACTCTGTCTTTGTTTCTGTATTTCATCAGAAAGGGCTCTACCCCCTCTCCTAGTTCATGGTGTGAAGTGTTCTTAGCCTCTCGGGAAAGTGGGGAGAATTGAAAGGACTCTATATGAGAATGCTAGGCTTTGTAAAACATTTCAGTTGTTTAAAAAGAAGACTCATTTTGTATTGGACTTACAACAGTCCTATGAGATACAAAGAGAGCCAAGGATCAGTGACATGAAATGATCACCAGTTAAGCATTACAACAGTCACCGCTTACCTCGTAGCATAGGGCACTGTCCATGATCCTTAAGAAGAGTTAGTAGAAATGCCTTGCCCATCTTGCCCCTGAACCCCTTGAAAGGTACATGACTGCTGTGTTGGTGTTTAGGGGGAGCATCTCATTTACCAGGGACTGACTTCTCCCTTGATCCCTTTGTAGTGATGGAGCCTTCCCTGGTGATGAAAAATTCCCTGGGATTGCAACCTCCAAGCCAGACGTTTTGTGTGACACAAACTCAAGAACTCCCCAAGTCCTGCAGTAGCAGAAACAGTCACATACTTGAGAGTAACCCACCATCTGAACTTGGGGACATTTCAGTGACAGCTCCAGTCCAGAGTGCCAGGCGTCTCCTGGCCCTGCCTCCAGCTCCAAGCCAGGGACAAACAGAGAGTAAGAACGTGGAGGATATCAAAACCAAGCTGTCAAAGCCTCTGGAGGCCTACCAGATCCCAATAGAAAACCAAGATCCTCCACTACTCCCTTTGGGAATCCCTGATATTCCCCAGCCGCTGGCCTGCACCGATCCCCTCAGCCAAGAGGAGCAGCCTGGTTCTGAAAATGCTGATCTGGGAGAGAACAGCCTGAGTCGTCAGGACCTAGGGACACTTGAAAATGGGACTGAACCTAGCAGTGGTCTTGCAGACATTACTACACTGGCGGAGGATATTCACCTTCCCCAGCTCTTTAATTCTTGGAAAGATCTTGATCGATCCCAAGGTCCCAACGTGATCAAAGCTGAAGACACCAGAGCCATTAAGGTGAATCAGGTGCAGGAAAAGCCAAGTGTCGTAAAGGTTCCCTCTGATCAACCCAGGAAGAACAAACAGAAAGCCTCTGAGCCTATCGGTGGTGCTCCCAAGGCCAAAATCCAGCCAAAGGATCCAGAGTGCCTGTTAGGGGGAGAAGCGGTTATATGCACTGCTGCAGTCAGTGACAGGGCTCCTGCGAACACGGCCAAGCACTCTCAAGGCAAACCTCAGAAAGCTGCATCCGGAAAGATCAGCAAAACTGAGAGCCATGGGCAGGAAAAGACCAAAAGGACCAGAGGAAGAAACAAGGCTGAAGAGAACAAGCAGTCAGGGAACAAAGTCAAGGCAGAAGACAAGCCAGCAATCCCCAACACGAAGCGAAAGGAACACCAAACTGAGCTTCGCCAAGAGAGCTTTCAAAAGCCTCGAACCTCCCTTGGCGTGCGCATGCTGGAGTCTGTGAAGGTTCTTCATGCGCTGGGGAAGAAGAATGAGACGAAAACTGGGCTCTCTTCCTGTCGGCTCTTGGGAAATTCAAGCAACCCCAAAGACCCCCAGCCACCCCCAGCGATCCAGCCACGGCGGCATACCCCACGTGAGGGTAAGAGGCCTGAGAAAACGCAAGTCCAAGCCCAGAAACCAGACAGCAGTGCTGAAACAGAGTGTCCATCTCCATCCCAGTGTGAGCGGCCTCCTCCTGGGAAGGTCAAGTTGATACCTCTGCCTTTTTCTGCCTGGGACAAGCCTCAAGCTCGACCCGCTCCTCGGAGGCCACAGTCTCTGGCCTCACATCGGCCTGCTGTGGCTTACCGTGCCCAGCCTGGTTCTACTGACTCAGCTCAACCTGCTGCAGTCAATTCATCCCAGCCAGCTCCTGCCTCTTTGCCAGGTCCCGCCAAACCAGCTCAGCCAACTGTGGCCAACCCAACCCAACCGGCTTGGACCAACCATACCCAGCCTCGTGTCCCTCAGCCTGCTGCTCCTAGGCCTGCACCCTACAAAACTTCATCTGGCGCTTCTCTCCAGCGCGAGCCTGTTCCCCCTGCTGTGACTAAGCGCCAGTCCCCACCCAAGCTCCAAACCCAACTTCTACTCCAAGACTTCAGCAAGCAACGAGTTCCATGGAGGGAACCCAACGTGCCTGAGCCAGTCATGTCAAAGCCCATCGAACAAGAGCAGAGGCCAGAGCGAGAGGCCATGAAGAGGCGGGCTCAACAACAACGGGAGAATGCTGCCAGATACACCTCTTCGGGGAAGCTGCAATTTTTCACCCAGAGGGACAAAGAAATGGAAATTGCTGACTACTACGGATACGTCAGGTGACAGCTGCTAGGATTCTTGCTGCCACCTTGGCTACCAGCGGTTCTTCCATACATAGGTAAGATAGGTATAGAACCGAATAAGTAAATGGAATAGAATTAATAGATGAGTAATAAACCTTTCGAATTTTGAGATGCTGCTAACTGGGGCGTGAGAAAGGAAGGACTGAAAGTTGGATGGGAGAATGAAGGAAAGGGGTAAAAACTGAGGAAAGAGGAAGGAACTTGGCCCAGGGCTAGGAAGGCCAAAAGAGACGTATGGATTTAGGAAAGGAAGCAGGAGTGAGGATGAAATGGCAGAAGTAAAAAGCAGGGTCAGGGGTCTGGGTTGAAAGAACACAATTGGAGTAGAGTTGAAGGTGACAGGAGATGAGTCTAGGTTTACTAGGAGAAATAGAAACAAAGTCTCTCGGGGAGGTTGGCCTTAAGTCTCACAACCACCAGATAGGTATTTCAGAAAACAAGAGGTTCACGACACATCTCTGAAAGGTTTGAGTTGCCTTATTCAGGTGTGATTATAGTGGGGGAATAGGCAAATCTACCAGAGAAGTGGCTAGGGCTCAGAGTCCTCCTAGGGGCAGCTGACGACAGGGCCAGAGCCAAGGGAACTGCTGTATCAGGAGGCCCACGAACAAATCAGGGGCATAGCCGCCTGTCACTTCCCTACCAGGAAGGAAGCCAGGTATATTACTATAACCAAGGCACACTGGGGTCTTCACTGTATGGAGAACTTGGCTCCTGCCCGCAATCCTATGGCTCCGCGTCATACACAGGAAGTAGGGCCTCTGCGCAACCAGAAATGGGAATGGGACTGAAGGAGATTCAGCCCGCAAATATCCGACCACCAGCTTCCACCTCTGCAATCTGCCACCCTGTGTCTGCTCAACGCATCACAGAAACAAGTTTTCAAGGTGAGTATACAAACGGCAGAGAAAGTTGAAGAATGAGGTCGGCATTCACAAACGGGGTCAAATCGACAGCTGGGAAGGGGTGTAGAGACAGGTAGAATTTAGATCCTGAGCCTTTAATAACCACTACCTTCTCTCAGTGCTCTCTGTTTTTAGACTCTATATAAGAACAGCTAGGGCTTCCCTGGTGGCGCCTGCCAATGCAGGGGACACGGCTTCGAGCCCCGGTCTGCGAAGATCCCACATGCCGTGCAGCAACTAAGCGCATGTGCCACAACGACTGAGCCTGCATTCCAGAGCCCGTGAGCCGCAACTACCGAAGCCCACGCGCCTACAGCCCATGCTCCGCAACAAGAGAGGCCACCGCGATGAGAAGCCCGCACACCGCAACCAAGAGTAGACCCCGCTAGCCGCAACTAGAGAAAGCCCGTGCACACCAATGAGGACCCAGTGCAGCCAAAAAAATAAATACGTAGAATAAATAAGTTCAATCAATCAATCAATCAATAAACGTAAATTAAAAAAAAAAAACAAAGAAACAGAACACCTAATGCAGGTGGGAAGGTGGGAGGGACACTGTAAAGGTCATCTATGCTACATGTACAAGAACCCCGAGAGCACACCAATAGGTACCACATTTTTCACTGCTGTAGCCGAGCATTCCCCCTGTACTACCACACTGTAGCACTCCCTTCCCTCGTCTACTGCTACAGTCTCTTTGGAAGGTGTTTCAGAACTCTTGTTATGAGAGTGCCAGTTGAACTGTCCTCACTTCCGTCATTTATACCAGGATTTAAGACCTTGTGGTCCGAGATCCTGTCCAGAGAGCAAGCAGGCTAAGACTCTGTCTTTGTTTCTATATTTCATCAGAAAGGGCTCTACCCCCTCTCCTAGTTCATGGTGTGAACTAGTGTTCTTAGCCTCTCGGGAAAGTGGGGAGAATTCAAAGGACTCTCTATGAGAATGCTAGGCTTTGTAAAACATTTCAGTTTTTTAAAAAGAAGACTCATTTTGTATTGGACTTACAACAGTCCTATGAGATACAAAGAGAGCCAAGGATCAGTGACATGAAATGATCACCAGTAAGAATTACAACAGTCACCGCTTACCTCGTAGCATAGGGCACACTGTCCATGATCCTTAAGAAGAGTTAGTAGAAATGCCTTGCCCATCTTGCCCCTGAACCCCTTGAAAGGTACACGACTGCTGTGTTGGTGTTTAGGGGGAGCATCTCACTTACCCGGGACTGACTTCTCCCTTGATTCCTCTGTAGTGATGGAGACTTCCCCGCTGATGAAAAATTCCCTGGGATTGCAACCTCCAAGCCAGACCGCTTTCCTATGGAATGACAGAGAACTTCAGAGAACTTGTCAAGATGAAACACCAGTCAGTCTGCGGGAGAAAGGGAAGAAGAGAACGATGGAAATCGTTTCTGGGAAACTATTTTTACATTATGTTTTGTTTGTTCCTGGTAAATAAACTGAAATCTTCTTAACATTCAAACAAAATCTAAACCACTAAATTCAACAACACAGGAGTATAACTTTTGAAAAAAATTTCTTTGGCTGCGCAGCATGTGGGATCTTAGCTCCCCAACCAGGGATTGAACCCACGCCTGCTGCATTGGAAGCGCAGAGTCTTCACCACTGGACCACCAGGGAAGTCCCAGGAATAGAACTTTTAAAGGAGAAGGTATAAACCCCTGGGTTATATGAACTGGAGATTTTTAGTAAGAAGTCAATAGATCTTTTGTTAGGCACATTTTATGTTAGGCTGTCTCCCTGCACAGGACGCAGGCGCCTTGAAAATGGAAATCACATCCCTCTATAGTACGTCCCTCTTCTTTCTGCTTTGCAGTTTGCTGCTCCACTTGTTCAACCCCACCTAGTAATAACCTATACTTCCCTTGTTCCTGTTTTCCCATCTGGAAAACAGACAAAAGGCAACCAAACAACGCAAAGGTCTCAACAAATAAGGGATACCCAAAACCAGAGATGGCCAGAACTTCTGTATCCCTCATGAAACCTAGCCCGGTGTTCAATACTTAGGTATCATTAATACATGCGTGTTGACTGAAACAGTTGAAACGCAATTCTTCCACTTCCCAGTTTAGTTTTAGTCCTCATACAAAACCTGATCATCAAATTCCTTAATGCTAGGAATCACAGTGAAAAATAATTTCTCAACTGACTTCTGTCAGATGAGTGAGAACTAAGGTTAATTCAGTGTATCTGAAGCATAGAAAGTGAGGGCAAACGTGGCACAAGATGGGGCTAGAGAAGCAGAGAGGATTCTAGAGCACGCAGAGTCTTAAAGGCCACCAGTGTGTTTTCTAGTCTCAAAACAATGTTTGTGAGCGATGTTTATGAGCAATGTTCCAACTTGCTTTGAAGCTTTCTTGTGTGAAGAATGGATTGGAGGGAAACAAGATATATGGACACTAGTTAGGACCTAATCGCAACAGACAGGCAAGTTCAGTATTAGGATGTTGAGGGAGAGCTGACAGATTCCAAAGAAATTCAGGAGATAAACTGAAGCGGGCTTCATGGGGTATGAGATGGAGGAAAGGAAGGTCTTAGGGAATTAAAGGGTTTACTGCACACATGAGCAGAGTCTCAAAATTAATCATTTGAACGTACAGAGGGGGATCGATCTCCCAAATGACACCGGTTAGGAAGCAACGGTACGCCCTGTAGAATTCCTAGAGACAGCACAAATCAACTGTTTCGATGGAAAATTCGGCGGGACCCTTGATTTCCATGGGAATATAGAGAAAAGAGACACTGATCTGGCTTGCAGGTATTTAGGAAGTTGTTAGCCTGACATCACATACTAGTCTCATGTAAGTAGGCCGTCTGAAGTATGAAGCTTAGGGGAAAAACCTTGAAGAAAACTTAAAAGCTTAAGCCACACCTCTATACTACACCACCTTTCACAGTTTCTTCTCAGATAAGCAGCATCCCCATCAGTGAAGAAACTCACATCCCATAATAGGAACAACAGGCCTAAAAATTAAATGTGTGTCTTTGGAGGTCCCATCTATGCGATATCTTCCTGGTACCAGAAAAGTCCCCAGGAAGATCGATCTTTGCACCCCTGAAAGCTTACCACCAAGGAAAATGACTAGGTCCATAGATTTCCTCCCTCAAACCAGCCTACCTCACACATAAATCACTAGCAACTCAGCCCTTAACTCACATTATCACAGTCACAAGAGTGGTTAGGGAGAAAAGCACTAACCAGGGGAACTAACACAGAGGCAATCCAGGCCAAGCTGGGCTGGTGGCAGATATCTGCTCCTTACGCTCGGGTGCATAATGCGACTCACCACAATGCCTTTTTCACAGACCCTTTTTAAAGTTTCTCCACAAAATCCAACAGCTCAAGTTAGCTCATGACGCTTCAAGGTAAACAATCGTCAAGAGAAAAACATGCAATATGTCTTACAATGTTGGATTCCTTACAAATAGGACAAGGAAATAACCATGTAGACAAAACCAGAGCATTTGAAAACATCTGCGTTCTACAAACATACCAGTGAATGCTATAAATAAGGTAATATGACATAAAACAAAATGAAAACTAGATGTGAGACTGTTCTCTTCAGTGTACAGACTTCATGGCAGTTGCTGCACGATCTAGCTACTTATATCTACAACTCTCTGTTCTGTTAATACAAAATGAGGCCCAAGTGTGTCAACTTGTTTCCCACAGAAACCAAAAAACCTACATGCATCTCTTTTCTCCGGTGCCCTTTCACCTTACCTGCTCCCAGTTCTCCACCAATGTCCTCCTCTTTCTCTAATTATTCTCCTCTTCATTGTGCTTGGCCTTGCACCCAAGCATGCAAGACAGAGAGTCCTAGAGGTCCGAGATTCTAGAGGGGCTGTTTGCAAGGGGGAGGAGATTACGGTAACTGCCACACTGTATATACTTCTGTGCAAAGAAAGAGGGACAGTGTTCAGAATGTCTCTCACATATAAAAAGAGCTGGATGGCAGGATACCTGTGTGGCCCAAGGAACTAGAGCTAGCAAATCATGGGCAAAACAATTGCAACCAAAGGCTGGAAGAGGAAAGGTCTGCAACCAGCTCTGTCTCCTGGCTCTCTGGTATTTGCTGCCAATGGGCAGAGTCTATTTAGTGAAGCATCAAGCACTGAAAAGAAGACTCCTGCTGCTGGAAGTTGACAGGAAGGAACATCCAATGCAAGATCAAGGCTTGTCCTAGAAGCAATGCCCATAATGGAAGAAAAAAAAAAAAAAAAAAGAAAGCGGAAGAGAAATGTTAAGTCGCAAGTCCAACCTGGCCCCCAGCCTAGCCCAGCCCAAGGAAGGTAGGAGTCAAGGAGAAGAAACTAAAAGAGAAGAGCCTTGGACCACAACATTCTCCACAGGGTACACTCAACAAACTTCACCCTGCTCTTTAACCAAGTTACAACTGTAATAGTTCAAACTACATGGCTCTTTCCTTCCTAAGGATACTAGTTAAATAAGATCTATATAGCTCTAAGTATATGATACATAAAATAGAATACTCTGTAGAATATAAGTAACTGTTAGTTAATTATATTAATGAACGTCTGTAAGAAATGTTGCAATGATTTCCCTAATGGAAGAGCCTGGGGGAGGTAAATCTGTCTTCTAGGATTTCCTCCCCAGAGCTCAGAAATTGAGGGGTTGTTTTAGCTCTCCTACGCTCTCTTCACCCAAGCCCGCCCTCCTGTTGGGGATCGGACCTCCCTATTGGCTAGCTCATACCTTTCAACTGCCTGCTTTGTGACATCACTCTCCTACCAAACCTACTACCACTTGGTAGAGGTCTTGGGGTTTCCGTGGAGCCGTTTGGACCAGTAACCAGTGACCTTTGTACTGGACACGTGCGCCGTTCAGCTGCAGCCACTCAGACATCCTCTAGTGTTGTCTCCTCATCCCTTGTACCTGCAGTTGATGTCTCCTCTTCTCTGACCATGTCAGGTAAGAAAAGAAACTTTGGAAAGTTTTGCGTTCGATTTCTTGTGCCCCTAAATTGAGGAGGAGATTCAAAATAGCGTGGAATAATGAGGGAAAGTATTGAACTACAAGTCTGGAGACCTAATTTCAGTTTTGACTTTGACGTTTACTGTCTGTGTGACTTTGGACAAATCACTGACTGCCTCACAAAGCCTGCTGCTTTCCTTATCCGTTACGTTAGGATACCACATTGGGTTGATCACTCTGATCCCCTTCTTTTCCAATATTGAGCCTTAAAGGGTACCCATGTAGAAAATGAAATCAGAGACTTCTCAAAAGAGTGTTTCAACAGAAACATAGAAAAGCCAGGTGACACAGAAAACTAGCGATATATACCAAGATGTTTCATCTCCAATGGTCTCCCTCCACTAGTATTTCGACTAGTTGAAAAGAGAGAATAGGGAGAGAGGATGGAGAGTACTGGGCTATATAGGGAGGCACAGAGTCAAACGTAAGCAAGTTTAGGATTGTTTTCATTAGCACAGGCCAACAGGAACCAAGAGATGGGAAAAAAATATAAGAATGAAGAGGGAAAGCATAGAGGAGCTCTCAAGAAAGAGGCAGTTTGCCATGGAATGTTGATGGGAGCCAAAGATTTTAAATTAAAGCAGAAACAGCACAGAGGGAAATCTGCTCAGAGCAGGGCAAAACAAAGCTGATGGTAGCAAATCCTTACATTAACAGACTAAGAAGGAAAGTAAGGCCAGAACAGGGGATCACCAGGAAGGGCAGCCTATCAGAAAAGTCATACTCCGTTTTCTTTCTTTTATTGCCTCTCTGAATACAGCTGGCACTTGACAGTTTGGAATAGAAACATTTTAGAAGTATGTTTTAGAAATGATGCTTCCTAGAAACCAGAAACCAAAGTGGTTATCTAGGGGGCTGCTTTTCAGTGTTCTATTCTTTCTAATTTTTAAACTAGGTAGACATTTGACCAATTAAACATTTTAAATGATATCTTCTACATTGAATCAGAAGGACTATTTCCTTTGTGTGATATGTAGCTTCTAAGGCAAGGTTGCTTTTCAATTTTTACAGTTATTTCCTTCCTAACACAGAGAGCACATTGATCAACAGCCATCGTTCGCTTGTAGATCTTAGCTACCGGAGAAGAAAAAGAAAAAGTCAAGCCCCACATCTCTAATTCCCCATTTAGGGAATTCCCTGGCGGTCCAGCGCTTAGGACTCGGTGCTTTCACGGCCAGGGCCACGCGGCGCGGCAAAAGAAAAAAAGAAAACACAAACATCCACGTTTATCTAAAACAATGTTGTGGAGTCCTTTGGATTTTCTTACATTTGAAAATCTTTTTTAATTGGATTCTAGGGATGATGGTTTTTTGAGGTCTTGGGATGTCATCTTCTTGGATGTGGAAGATGATTCTAAGTTCTAGGATAAATACAAAAACCTTCTTGATACTTTTTAAGCTTCCTTTCTGCTTATTATATGAGTTATATTCATGGAAAGATATATTTCTCCTAGGCTTAATACCTGTTACTTGCTGGGTAAAAATATGAATGAGCACAATAATGAAACTCTTTTACACTTACTATTTTGCTGTCTGCTTTGTACCGGTTTTCATTGAAATACTTGTCTATATATGTTGTGGCTACCTATACATTCACATTTGTTGCATTCTGTTGCTTGTTATGCATTTTTTACTGATTTATCGTCTCTGTCTGTATGCATTGGCTAGGAATTCATTCACCTCTATCACCTCCATCGTGTTTTTTGGTTAATAGTATTCACTAAAATAGAGTGGGCAAAATTCACTTTCATAATATTGCATGTATGGTACAGAATGTCATTTGTTAGTAAATTCATTAGGCTTTGATACTTGCCCACATACCCCAGTTTTCATTAATATCTATGGATTTCTTTTTCGTTACGTAACATGTTTTTCATGATTTTTCTTTGTCTTTCTAGAACTTATTGTATCTTCCTCCATATAAATCATACGCAATAGATCAGCTTATTCATCTATTAATTATTACTGCTATTATTATTGGTGGTGGTGTTATAACCACTTTATAGATGAGTAATCTGAAGTAATCAGATAACTTTTCTCTTTCCAAAAGCACTTAAGAAATCCACTTTCGGGTAATCATTTTGAGGTAGGATGAGAAACCAGGCTTGAAGAGGGCAAACATGACTCTTTCAGTTCACCAGTTGGACTGAGCTATACGTCAACTCTAGGTAATAGCGTGGGAACTGCACAAGCAAAGGGAGACACTGAAGATGACAATGGTAATGGCCGTACTGTTTTCTAATGGACAAAAAAAATGCTTATATTATAAGTTCTATTTCTCCTGCTTTCTGGCACTATCATGCTCAGAGTGGAGTCCTGGCAAGGAAGTCAGGATACTTAGGTTCTGAAACCTGGTAATGACACTAACATAATGAGAGAACCTGAACAAGTCAACCCGACCTCTCTGAGCCTCAGTTTCCTTACTCGTGAAATGAGACTGAAAAAAGAGAAAGTTCTCTAAGGGCCTCCTAGTTCTAAAATGCTTCCAGTCTAGGAAATAGCATAGAAGTCAATACGAGTGCAGGCTGAAGGGAAAGACAGGGCAGGGAGAAGGTTGCTTCCAGCCTAGAGAACAATGTCTGAACCATACCACTTGGCTCTTCTGCCCATCTGTGCCCAAGATGGGAGCACAGGCAGTTAATACAGAAGAGTGGAAAACTGCTCAGTCCTTACAGCCATCATTAACTGTCTGATTTTGGGTTTCTCAGGAAGGGTCGATAGTAGAGGTGTCCTGAGAGCAAGAACCTTAAGATAATGCTGTTCCTCAAACGTAGTGAGAATTTCTCAACCTCCCTGAGTTTTTCATGACCCTCTTGTTCTTACAGAAAATTTCCAAAATCCATCTCTACTTGGAACTCTAAATTCTCTGCAGCATTCTCTTCCTGTGGTGAGCAATGCAACTTCCCTAACACGAAGTGTCTGCAACTTCTCCAGAGTCTCTGCCCCTGCCGTCAGTTCGGCATCGGCTACCGGTACCTCTTTCCAGACACTCATGGGTAGTGCCTACCTTTACCAACATTCCAGCACGACTATGTTATCTGGAGTTACTGACCACAGCCAGATCTCCACTTCAGCTCCTTCCTATCCAGGTGTTCTTGAGTGGGACATCACAGGAAGCACTGAAAAGAATTCCTCTTCACTCGGAGACTTTACTCTGGCACTCACTGACCGGCACCCAGCTGCTTCCTCCATGTTTATGGCAGCCCAGGATGATAAAACTTCAGACGCCAATAACATGGTCCCTCTATATCCATCACTTTCTGCCAGGCTTGCTCAGGGAGCACCATCTCAGATTCCAAATCAGGGGCATAGCCGCCTGTCACTTCCCTACCAGGAAGGAAGCCAGGTATATTACTATAACCAAGGCACACTGGGGTCTTCACTGTATGGAGAACTTGGCTCCTGCCCGCAATCCTATGGCTCCGCGTCATACACAGGAAGTAGGGCCTCTGCGCAACCAGAAATGGGAATGGGACTGAAGGAGATTCAGCCCACAAATATCCGACCACCAGCTTCCACCTCTGCAATCTGCCACCCTGTGTCTGCTCAACGCATCACAGAAACAAGTTTTCAAGGTGAGTATACAAACGGCAGAGAAAGCTGAAGAATGAGGTCGGCATTCACAAATGGGGTCAAATCGACAGCTGGGAAGGGGTGTAGAGACAGGTAGAATTTAGATCCTGAGCCTTTAGTAACCACTACCTTCGCTCAGTGCCCTCTGTTTTTAGACTCTATGTAAGAACACCTAGGGCTTCCCTGGTGGCGCCGTGGTTAAGAATCCACCTGCCAATGCAATGCGGGGGACACGGGTTCGAGCCCTGGTCTGGGAAGATCCCACATGCCGTGGAGCAACTAAGCCCATGTGCCACAACGACTGAGCCTGCATTCTAGAGCCCGTGAGCCGCAACTACCGAAGCCCACGCGCCTAGAGCGCATGCTCCGCAACAAGAGAAGCCCGCACAGCGCAACCAAGAGTAGACCCCGCTAGCCGCAACTAGAGAAAGCCCGTGCACAGCAATGAAGACCCTGTGCAGCCAAAAAAATAAATACGTAGAATAAATAAGTTCAAACAATCAATCAATAAATAAACGTAAATTAAAAAAAAACAAAAAAACAAAAAAACAAAAAGAACACCTAATGCAGGTGGGAAGGTGGCAGGGACACTGTAAAGGTCATCTATGCTACATGTACAAGAACCCCGAGAGCACACCAATAGGTACCACATTTTTCACTGCTGTAGCCGAGCATTCCCCCTGTACTACCACACTGTAGCACTCCCTTCCCTCGTCTACTGCTACAGTCTCTTTGGAAGGTGTCTCAGAACTCTTGTTATGAGAGTGCCAGTTGAAGTGTCCTCACTTCCGTCATTTATACCAGGATTTAAGACCTTGTGGTCCGAGATCCTGTCCAGAGAGCAAGCAGGCTAAGACTCTGTCTTTGTTTCTGTATTTCATCAGAAAGGGCTCTACCCCCTCTCCTAGTTCATGGTGTGAAGTGTTCTTAGCCTCTCGGGAAAGTGGGGAGAATTGAAAGGACTCTATATGAGAATGCTAGGCTTTGTAAAACATTTCAGTTGTTTAAAAAGAAGACTCATTTTGTATTGGACTTACAACAGTCCTATGAGATACAAAGAGAGCCAAGGATCAGTGACATGAAATGATCACCAGTAAGAATTACAACAGTCACCGCTTACCTCGTAGCATAGGGCACACTGTCCATGATCCTTAAGAAGAGTTAGTAGAAATGCCTTGCCCATCTTGCCCCTGAACCCCTTGAAAGGTACACGACTGCTGTGTTGGTGTTTAGGGGGAGCATCTCACTTACCCGGGACTGACTTCTCCCTTGATTCCTCTGTAGTGATGGAGACTTCCCCGCTGATGAAAAATTCCCTGGGATTGCAACCTCCAAGCCAGACCGCTTTCCTATGGAATGACAGAGAACTTCAGAGAACTTGTCAAGATGAAACACCAGTCAGTCTGCGGGAGAAAGGGAAGAAGAGAACGATGGAAATCGTTTCTGGGAAACTATTTTTACATTATGTTTTGTTTGTTCCTGGTAAATAAACTGAAATCTTCTTAACATTCAAACAAAATCTAAACCACTAAATTCAACAACACAGGAGTATAACTTTTGAAAAAAATTTCTTTGGCTGCGCAGCATGTGGGATCTTAGCTCCCCAACCAGGGATTGAACCCACGCCTGCTGCATTGGAAGCGCAGAGTCTTCACCACTGGACCACCAGGGAAGTCCCAGGAATAGAACTTTTAAAGGAGAAGGTATAAACCCCTGGGTTATATGAACTGGAGATTTTTAGTAAGAAGTCAATAGATCTTTTGTTAGGCACATTTTATGTTAGGCTGTCTCCCTGCACAGGACGCAGGCGCCTTGAAAATGGAAATCACATCCCTCTATAGTACGTCCCTCTTCTTTCTGCTTTGCAGTTTGCTGCTCCACTTGTTCAACCCCACCTAGTAATAACCTATACTTCCCTTGTTCCTGTTTTCCCATCTGGAAAACAGACAAAAGGCAACCAAACAACGCAAAGGTCTCAACAAATAAGGGATACCCAAAACCAGAGATGGCCAGAACTTCTGTATCCCTCATGAAACCTAGCCCGGTGTTCAATACTTAGGTATCATTAATACATGCGTGTTGACTGAAACAGTTGAAACGCAATTCTTCCACTTCCCAGTTTAGTTTTAGTCCTCATACAAAACCTGATCATCAAATTCCTTAATGCTAGGAATCACAGTGAAAAATAATTTCTCAACTGACTTCTGTCAGATGAGTGAGAACTAAGGTTAATTCAGTGTATCTGAAGCATAGAAAGTGAGGGCAAACGTGGCACAAGATGGGGCTAGAGAAGCAGAGAGGATTCTAGAGCACGCAGAGTCTTAAAGGCCACCAGTGTGTTTTCTAGTCTCAAAACAATGTTTGTGAGCGATGTTTATGAGCAATGTTCCAACTTGCTTTGAAGCTTTCTTGTGTGAAGAATGGATTGGAGGGAAACAAGATATATGGACACTAGTTAGGACCTAATCGCAACAGACAGGCAAGTTCAGTATTAGGATGTTGAGGGAGAGCTGACAGATTCCAAAGAAATTCAGGAGATAAACTGAAGCGGGCTTCATGGGGTATGAGATGGAGGAAAGGAAGGTCTTAGGGAATTAAAGGGTTTACTGCACACATGAGCAGAGTCTCAAAATTAATCATTTGAACGTACAGAGGGGGATCGATCTCCCAAATGACACCGGTTAGGAAGCAACGGTACGCCCTGTAGAATTCCTAGAGACAGCACAAATCAACTGTTTCGATGGAAAATTCGGCGGGACCCTTGATTTCCATGGGAATATAGAGAAAAGAGACACTGATCTGGCTTGCAGGTATTTAGGAAGTTGTTAGCCTGACATCACATACTAGTCTCATGTAAGTAGGCCGTCTGAAGTATGAAGCTTAGGGGAAAAACCTTGAAGAAAACTTAAAAGCTTAAGCCACACCTCTATACTACACCACCTTTCACAGTTTCTTCTCAGATAAGCAGCATCCCCATCAGTGAAGAAACTCACATCCCATAATAGGAACAACAGGCCTAAAAATTAAATGTGTGTCTTTGGAGGTCCCATCTATGCGATATCTTCCTGGTACCAGAAAAGTCCCCAGGAAGATCGATCTTTGCACCCCTGAAAGCTTACCACCAAGGAAAATGACTAGGTCCATAGATTTCCTCCCTCAAACCAGCCTACCTCACACATAAATCACTAGCAACTCAGCCCTTAACTCACATTATCACAGTCACAAGAGTGGTTAGGGAGAAAAGCACTAACCAGGGGAACTAACACAGAGGCAATCCAGGCCAAGCTGGGCTGGTGGCAGATATCTGCTCCTTACGCTCGGGTGCATAATGCGACTCACCACAATGCCTTTTTCACAGACCCTTTTTAAAGTTTCTCCACAAAATCCAACAGCTCAAGTTAGCTCATGACGCTTCAAGGTAAACAATCGTCAAGAGAAAAACATGCAATATGTCTTACAATGTTGGATTCCTTACAAATAGGACAAGGAAATAACCATGTAGACAAAACCAGAGCATTTGAAAACATCTGCGTTCTACAAACATACCAGTGAATGCTATAAATAAGGTAATATGACATAAAACAAAATGAAAACTAGATGTGAGACTGTTCTCTTCAGTGTACAGACTTCATGGCAGTTGCTGCACGATCTAGCTACTTATATCTACAACTCTCTGTTCTGTTAATACAAAATGAGGCCCAAGTGTGTCAACTTGTTTCCCACAGAAACCAAAAAACCTACATGCATCTCTTTTCTCCGGTGCCCTTTCACCTTACCTGCTCCCAGTTCTCCACCAATGTCCTCCTCTTTCTCTAATTATTCTCCTCTTCATTGTGCTTGGCCTTGCACCCAAGCATGCAAGACAGAGAGTCCTAGAGGTCCGAGATTCTAGAGGGGCTGTTTGCAAGGGGGAGGAGATTACGGTAACTGCCACACTGTATATACTTCTGTGCAAAGAAAGAGGGACAGTGTTCAGAATGTCTCTCACATATAAAAAGAGCTGGATGGCAGGATACCTGTGTGGCCCAAGGAACTAGAGCTAGCAAATCATGGGCAAAACAATTGCAACCAAAGGCTGGAAGAGGAAAGGTCTGCAACCAGCTCTGTCTCCTGGCTCTCTGGTATTTGCTGCCAATGGGCAGAGTCTATTTAGTGAAGCATCAAGCACTGAAAAGAAGACTCCTGCTGCTGGAAGTTGACAGGAAGGAACATCCAATGCAAGATCAAGGCTTGTCCTAGAAGCAATGCCCATAATGGAAGAAAAAAAAAAAAAAAAAAGAAAGCGGAAGAGAAATGTTAAGTCGCAAGTCCAACCTGGCCCCCAGCCTAGCCCAGCCCAAGGAAGGTAGGAGTCAAGGAGAAGAAACTAAAAGAGAAGAGCCTTGGACCACAACATTCTCCACAGGGTACACTCAACAAACTTCACCCTGCTCTTTAACCAAGTTACAACTGTAATAGTTCAAACTACATGGCTCTTTCCTTCCTAAGGATACTAGTTAAATAAGATCTATATAGCTCTAAGTATATGATACATAAAATAGAATACTCTGTAGAATATAAGTAACTGTTAGTTAATTATATTAATGAACGTCTGTAAGAAATGTTGCAATGATTTCCCTAATGGAAGAGCCTGGGGGAGGTAAATCTGTCTTCTAGGATTTCCTCCCCAGAGCTCAGAAATTGAGGGGTTGTTTTAGCTCTCCTACGCTCTCTTCACCCAAGCCCGCCCTCCTGTTGGGGATCGGACCTCCCTATTGGCTAGCTCATACCTTTCAACTGCCTGCTTTGTGACATCACTCTCCTACCAAACCTACTACCACTTGGTAGAGGTCTTGGGGTTTCCGTGGAGCCGTTTGGACCAGTAACCAGTGACCTTTGTACTGGACACGTGCGCCGTTCAGCTGCAGCCACTCAGACATCCTCTAGTGTTGTCTCCTCATCCCTTGTACCTGCAGTTGATGTCTCCTCTTCTCTGACCATGTCAGGTAAGAAAAGAAACTTTGGAAAGTTTTGCGTTCGATTTCTTGTGCCCCTAAATTGAGGAGGAGATTCAAAATAGCGTGGAATAATGAGGGAAAGTATTGAACTACAAGTCTGGAGACCTAATTTCAGTTTTGACTTTGACGTTTACTGTCTGTGTGACTTTGGACAAATCACTGACTGCCTCACAAAGCCTGCTGCTTTCCTTATCCGTTACGTTAGGATACCACATTGGGTTGATCACTCTGATCCCCTTCTTTTCCAATATTGAGCCTTAAAGGGTACCCATGTAGAAAATGAAATCAGAGACTTCTCAAAAGAGTGTTTCAACAGAAACATAGAAAAGCCAGGTGACACAGAAAACTAGCGATATATACCAAGATGTTTCATCTCCAATGGTCTCCCTCCACTAGTATTTCGACTAGTTGAAAAGAGAGAATAGGGAGAGAGGATGGAGAGTACTGGGCTATATAGGGAGGCACAGAGTCAAACGTAAGCAAGTTTAGGATTGTTTTCATTAGCACAGGCCAACAGGAACCAAGAGATGGGAAAAAAATATAAGAATGAAGAGGGAAAGCATAGAGGAGCTCTCAAGAAAGAGGCAGTTTGCCATGGAATGTTGATGGGAGCCAAAGATTTTAAATTAAAGCAGAAACAGCACAGAGGGAAATCTGCTCAGAGCAGGGCAAAACAAAGCTGATGGTAGCAAATCCTTACATTAACAGACTAAGAAGGAAAGTAAGGCCAGAACAGGGGATCACCAGGAAGGGCAGCCTATCAGAAAAGTCATACTCCGTTTTCTTTCTTTTATTGCCTCTCTGAATACAGCTGGCACTTGACAGTTTGGAATAGAAACATTTTAGAAGTATGTTTTAGAAATGATGCTTCCTAGAAACCAGAAACCAAAGTGGTTATCTAGGGGGCTGCTTTTCAGTGTTCTATTCTTTCTAATTTTTAAACTAGGTAGACATTTGACCAATTAAACATTTTAAATGATATCTTCTACATTGAATCAGAAGGACTATTTCCTTTGTGTGATATGTAGCTTCTAAGGCAAGGTTGCTTTTCAATTTTTACAGTTATTTCCTTCCTAACACAGAGAGCACATTGATCAACAGCCATCGTTCGCTTGTAGATCTTAGCTACCGGAGAAGAAAAAGAAAAAGTCAAGCCCCACATCTCTAATTCCCCATTTAGGGAATTCCCTGGCGGTCCAGCGCTTAGGACTCGGTGCTTTCACGGCCAGGGCCACGCGGCGCGGCAAAAGAAAAAAAGAAAACACAAACATCCACGTTTATCTAAAACAATGTTGTGGAGTCCTTTGGATTTTCTTACATTTGAAAATCTTTTTTAATTGGATTCTAGGGATGATGGTTTTTTGAGGTCTTGGGATGTCATCTTCTTGGATGTGGAAGATGATTCTAAGTTCTAGGATAAATACAAAAACCTTCTTGATACTTTTTAAGCTTCCTTTCTGCTTATTATATGAGTTATATTCATGGAAAGATATATTTCTCCTAGGCTTAATACCTGTTACTTGCTGGGTAAAAATATGAATGAGCACAATAATGAAACTCTTTTACACTTACTATTTTGCTGTCTGCTTTGTACCGGTTTTCATTGAAATACTTGTCTATATATGTTGTGGCTACCTATACATTCACATTTGTTGCATTCTGTTGCTTGTTATGCATTTTTTACTGATTTATCGTCTCTGTCTGTATGCATTGGCTAGGAATTCATTCACCTCTATCACCTCCATCGTGTTTTTTGGTTAATAGTATTCACTAAAATAGAGTGGGCAAAATTCACTTTCATAATATTGCATGTATGGTACAGAATGTCATTTGTTAGTAAATTCATTAGGCTTTGATACTTGCCCACATACCCCAGTTTTCATTAATATCTATGGATTTCTTTTTCGTTACGTAACATGTTTTTCATGATTTTTCTTTGTCTTTCTAGAACTTATTGTATCTTCCTCCATATAAATCATACGCAATAGATCAGCTTATTCATCTATTAATTATTACTGCTATTATTATTGGTGGTGGTGTTATAACCACTTTATAGATGAGTAATCTGAAGTAATCAGATAACTTTTCTCTTTCCAAAAGCACTTAAGAAATCCACTTTCGGGTAATCATTTTGAGGTAGGATGAGAAACCAGGCTTGAAGAGGGCAAACATGACTCTTTCAGTTCACCAGTTGGACTGAGCTATACGTCAACTCTAGGTAATAGCGTGGGAACTGCACAAGCAAAGGGAGACACTGAAGATGACAATGGTAATGGCCGTACTGTTTTCTAATGGACAAAAAAAATGCTTATATTATAAGTTCTATTTCTCCTGCTTTCTGGCACTATCATGCTCAGAGTGGAGTCCTGGCAAGGAAGTCAGGATACTTAGGTTCTGAAACCTGGTAATGACACTAACATAATGAGAGAACCTGAACAAGTCAACCCGACCTCTCTGAGCCTCAGTTTCCTTACTCGTGAAATGAGACTGAAAAAAGAGAAAGTTCTCTAAGGGCCTCCTAGTTCTAAAATGCTTCCAGTCTAGGAAATAGCATAGAAGTCAATACGAGTGCAGGCTGAAGGGAAAGACAGGGCAGGGAGAAGGTTGCTTCCAGCCTAGAGAACAATGTCTGAACCATACCACTTGGCTCTTCTGCCCATCTGTGCCCAAGATGGGAGCACAGGCAGTTAATACAGAAGAGTGGAAAACTGCTCAGTCCTTACAGCCATCATTAACTGTCTGATTTTGGGTTTCTCAGGAAGGGTCGATAGTAGAGGTGTCCTGAGAGCAAGAACCTTAAGATAATGCTGTTCCTCAAACGTAGTGAGAATTTCTCAACCTCCCTGAGTTTTTCATGACCCTCTTGTTCTTACAGAAAATTTCCAAAATCCATCTCTACTTGGAACTCTAAATTCTCTGCAGCATTCTCTTCCTGTGGTGAGCAATGCAACTTCCCTAACACGAAGTGTCTGCAACTTCTCCAGAGTCTCTGCCCCTGCCGTCAGTTCGGCATCGGCTACCGGTACCTCTTTCCAGACACTCATGGGTAGTGCCTACCTTTACCAACATTCCAGCACGACTATGTTATCTGGAGTTACTGACCACAGCCAGATCTCCACTTCAGCTCCTTCCTATCCAGGTGTTCTTGAGTGGGACATCACAGGAAGCACTGAAAAGAATTCCTCTTCACTCGGAGACTTTACTCTGGCACTCACTGACCGGCACCCAGCTGCTTCCTCCATGTTTATGGCAGCCCAGGATGATAAAACTTCAGACGCCAATAACATGGTCCCTCTATATCCATCACTTTCTGCCAGGCTTGCTCAGGGAGCACCATCTCAGATTCCAAATCAGGGGCATAGCCGCCTGTCACTTCCCTACCAGGAAGGAAGCCAGGTATATTACTATAACCAAGGCACACTGGGGTCTTCACTGTATGGAGAACTTGGCTCCTGCCCGCAATCCTATGGCTCCGCGTCATACACAGGAAGTAGGGCCTCTGCGCAACCAGAAATGGGAATGGGACTGAAGGAGATTCAGCCCACAAATATCCGACCACCAGCTTCCACCTCTGCAATCTGCCACCCTGTGTCTGCTCAACGCATCACAGAAACAAGTTTTCAAGGTGAGTATACAAACGGCAGAGAAAGCTGAAGAATGAGGTCGGCATTCACAAATGGGGTCAAATCGACAGCTGGGAAGGGGTGTAGAGACAGGTAGAATTTAGATCCTGAGCCTTTAGTAACCACTACCTTCGCTCAGTGCCCTCTGTTTTTAGACTCTATGTAAGAACACCTAGGGCTTCCCTGGTGGCGCCGTGGTTAAGAATCCACCTGCCAATGCAATGCGGGGGACACGGGTTCGAGCCCTGGTCTGGGAAGATCCCACATGCCGTGGAGCAACTAAGCCCATGTGCCACAACGACTGAGCCTGCATTCTAGAGCCCGTGAGCCGCAACTACCGAAGCCCACGCGCCTAGAGCGCATGCTCCGCAACAAGAGAAGCCCGCACAGCGCAACCAAGAGTAGACCCCGCTAGCCGCAACTAGAGAAAGCCCGTGCACAGCAATGAAGACCCTGTGCAGCCAAAAAAATAAATACGTAGAATAAATAAGTTCAAACAATCAATCAATAAATAAACGTAAATTAAAAAAAAACAAAAAAACAAAAAAACAAAAAGAACACCTAATGCAGGTGGGAAGGTGGCAGGGACACTGTAAAGGTCATCTATGCTACATGTACAAGAACCCCGAGAGCACACCAATAGGTACCACATTTTTCACTGCTGTAGCCGAGCATTCCCCCTGTACTACCACACTGTAGCACTCCCTTCCCTCGTCTACTGCTACAGTCTCTTTGGAAGGTGTCTCAGAACTCTTGTTATGAGAGTGCCAGTTGAAGTGTCCTCACTTCCGTCATTTATACCAGGATTTAAGACCTTGTGGTCCGAGATCCTGTCCAGAGAGCAAGCAGGCTAAGACTCTGTCTTTGTTTCTGTATTTCATCAGAAAGGGCTCTACCCCCTCTCCTAGTTCATGGTGTGAAGTGTTCTTAGCCTCTCGGGAAAGTGGGGAGAATTGAAAGGACTCTATATGAGAATGCTAGGCTTTGTAAAACATTTCAGTTGTTTAAAAAGAAGACTCATTTTGTATTGGACTTACAACAGTCCTATGAGATACAAAGAGAGCCAAGGATCAGTGACATGAAATGATCACCAGTTAAGCATTACAACAGTCACCGCTTACCTCGTAGCATAGGGCACTGTCCATGATCCTTAAGAAGAGTTAGTAGAAATGCCTTGCCCATCTTGCCCCTGAACCCCTTGAAAGGTACATGACTGCTGTGTTGGTGTTTAGGGGGAGCATCTCATTTACCAGGGACTGACTTCTCCCTTGATCCCTTTGTAGTGATGGAGACTTCCCTGGTGATGAAAAATTCCCTGGGATTGCAACCTCCAAGCCAGACGTTTTGTGTGACACAAACTCAAGAACTCCCCAAGTCCTGCAGTAGCAGAAACAGTCACATACTTGAGAGTAACCCACCATCTGAACTTGGGGACATTTCAGTGACAGCTCCAGTCCAGAGTGCCAGGCGTCTCCTGGCCCTGCCTCCAGCTCCAAGCCAGGGACAAACAGAGAGTAAGAACGTGGAGGATATCAAAACCAAGCTGTCAAAGCCTCTGGAGGCCTACCAGATCCCAATAGAAAACCAAGATCCTCCACTACTCCCTTTGGGAATCCCTGATATTCCCCAGCCGCTGGCCTGCACCGATCCCCTCAGCCAAGAGGAGCAGCCTGGTTCTGAAAATGCTGATCTGGGAGAGAACAGCCTGAGTCGTCAGGACCTAGGGACACTTGAAAATGGGACTGAACCTAGCAGTGGTCTTGCAGACATTACTACACTGGCGGAGGATATTCACCTTCCCCAGCTCTTTAATTCTTGGAAAGATCTTGATCGATCCCAAGGTCCCAACGTGATCAAAGCTGAAGACACCAGAGCCATTAAGGTGAATCAGGTGCAGGAAAAGCCAAGTGTCGTAAAGGTTCCCTCTGATCAACCCAGGAAGAACAAACAGAAAGCCTCTGAGCCTATCGGTGGTGCTCCCAAGGCCAAAATCCAGCCAAAGGATCCAGAGTGCCTGTTAGGGGGAGAAGCGGTTATATGCACTGCTGCAGTCAGTGACAGGGCTCCTGCGAACACGGCCAAGCACTCTCAAGGCAAACCTCAGAAAGCTGCATCCGGAAAGATCAGCAAAACTGAGAGCCATGGGCAGGAAAAGACCAAAAGGACCAGAGGAAGAAACAAGGCTGAAGAGAACAAGCAGTCAGGGAACAAAGTCAAGGCAGAAGACAAGCCAGCAATCCCCAACACGAAGCGAAAGGAACACCAAACTGAGCTTCGCCAAGAGAGCTTTCAAAAGCCTCGAACCTCCCTTGGCGTGCGCATGCTGGAGTCTGTGAAGGTTCTTCATGCGCTGGGGAAGAAGAATGAGACGAAAACTGGGCTCTCTTCCTGTCGGCTCTTGGGAAATTCAAGCAACCCCAAAGACCCCCAGCCACCCCCAGCGATCCAGCCACGGCGGCATACCCCACGTGAGGGTAAGAGGCCTGAGAAAACGCAAGTCCAAGCCCAGAAACCAGACAGCAGTGCTGAAACAGAGTGTCCATCTCCATCCCAGTGTGAGCGGCCTCCTCCTGGGAAGGTCAAGTTGATACCTCTGCCTTTTTCTGCCTGGGACAAGCCTCAAGCTCGACCCGCTCCTCGGAGGCCACAGTCTCTGGCCTCACATCGGCCTGCTGTGGCTTACCGTGCCCAGCCTGGTTCTACTGACTCAGCTCAACCTGCTGCAGTCAATTCATCCCAGCCAGCTCCTGCCTCTTTGCCAGGTCCCGCCAAACCAGCTCAGCCAACTGTGGCCAACCCAACCCAACCGGCTTGGACCAACCATACCCAGCCTCGTGTCCCTCAGCCTGCTGCTCCTAGGCCTGCACCCTACAAAACTTCATCTGGCGCTTCTCTCCAGCGCGAGCCTGTTCCCCCTGCTGTGACTAAGCGCCAGTCCCCACCCAAGCTCCAAACCCAACTTCTACTCCAAGACTTCAGCAAGCAACGAGTTCCATGGAGGGAACCCAACGTGCCTGAGCCAGTCATGTCAAAGCCCATCGAACAAGAGCAGAGGCCAGAGCGAGAGGCCATGAAGAGGCGGGCTCAACAACAACGGGAGAATGCTGCCAGATACACCTCTTCGGGGAAGCTGCAATTTTTCACCCAGAGGGACAAAGAAATGGAAATTGCTGACTACTACGGATACGTCAGGTGACAGCTGCTAGGATTCTTGCTGCCACCTTGGCTACCAGCGGTTCTTCCATACATAGGTAAGATAGGTATAGAACCGAATAAGTAAATGGAATAGAATTAATAGATGAGTAATAAACCTTTCGAATTTTGAGATGCTGCTAACTGGAGCGTGAGAAAGGAAGGCCTGAAAGTTGGATGGGAGAATGAAGGAAAGGGGTAAAAACTGAGGAAAGAGGAAGGAACTTGGCCCAGGGCTAGGAAGGCCAAAAGAGACGTATGGATTTAGGAAAGGAAGCAGGAGTGAGGATGAAATGGCAGAAGTAAAAAGCAGGGTCAGGGGTCTGGGTTGAAAGAACACAATTGGAGTAGAGTTGAAGGTGACAGGAGATGAGTCTAGGTTTACTAGGAGAAATAGAAACAAAGTCTCTCGGGGAGGTTGGCCTTAAGTCTCACAACCACCAGATAGGTATTTCAGAAAACAAGAGGTTCACGACACATCTCTGAAAGGTTTGAGTTGCCTTATTCAGGTGTGATTATAGTGGGGGAATAGGCAAATCTACCAGAGAAGTGGCTAGGGCTCAGAGTCCTCCTAGGGGCAGCTGACGACAGGGCCAGAGCCAAGGGAACTGCTGTATCAGGAGGCCCACGAACAAATCAGGGGCATAGCCGCCTGTCACTTCCCTACCAGGAAGGAAGCCAGGTATATTACTATAACCAAGGCACACTGGGGTCTTCACTGTATGGAGAACGTGGCTCCTGCCCGCAATCCTATGGCTCCGCGTCATACACAGGAAGTAGGGCCTCTGCGCAACCAGAAATGGGAATGGGACTGAAGGAGATTCAGCCCACAAATATCCGACCACCAGCTTCCACCTCTGCAATCTGCCACCCTGTGTCTGCTCAACGCATCACAGAAACAAGTTTTCAAGGTGAGTATACAAACGGCAGAGAAAGTTGAAGAATGAGGTCGGCATTCACAAACGGGGTCAAATCGACAGCTGGGAAGGGGTGTAGAGACAGGTAGAATTTAGATCCTGAGCCTTTAATAACCACTACCTTCTCTCAGTGCTCTCTGTTTTTAGACTCTATGTAAGAACAGCTAGGGCTTCCCTGGTGGCGCCTGCCAATGCAGGGGACACGGCTTCGAGCCCCGGTCTGCGAAGATCCCACATGCCGTGCAGCAACTAAGCGCATGTGCCACAACGACTGAGCCTGCATTCCAGAGCCCGTGAGCCGCAACTACCGAAGCCCACGCGCCTACAGCCCATGCTCCGCAACAAGAGAGGCCACCGCGATGAGAAGCCCGCACACCGCAACCAAGAGTAGACCCCGCTAGCCGCAACTAGAGAAAGCCCGTGCACACCAATGAGGACCCAGTGCAGCCAAAAAAATAAATTCGTAGAATAAATAAGTTCAACCAATCAATCAATCAATAAACGTAAATTAAAAAAAAAAAAACAAACAAAAAAACAGAACACCTAATGCAGGTGGGAAGGTGGGAGGGACACTGTAAAGGTCATCTATGCTACATGTACAAGAACCCCGAGAGCACACCAATAGGTACCACATTTTTCACTGCTGTAGCCGAGCATTCCCCCTGTACTACCACACTGTAGCACTCCCTTCCCTCGTCTACTGCTACAGTCTCTTTGGAAGGTGTCTCAGAACTCTTGTTATGAGAGTGCCAGTTGAACTGTCCTCACTTCCGTCATTTATACCAGGATTTAAGACCTTGTGGTCCGAGATCCTGTCCAGAGAGCAAGCAGGCTAAGACTCTGTCTTTGTTTCTATATTTCATCAGAAAGGGCTCTACCCCCTCTCCTAGTTCATGGTGTGAAGTGTTCTTAGCCTCTCGGGAAAGTGGGGAGAATTCAAAGGACTCTCTATGAGAATGCTAGGCTTTGTAAAACATTTCAGTTTTTTAAAAAGAAGACTCATTTTGTATTGGACTTACAACAGTCCTATGAGATACAAAGAGAGCCAAGGATCAGTGACATGAAATGATCACCAGTAAGAATTACAACAGTCACCGCTTACCTCGTAGCATAGGGCACACTGTCCATGATCCTTAAGAAGAGTTAGTAGAAATGCCTTGCCCATCTTGCCCCTGAACCCCTTGAAAGGTACACGACTGCTGTGTTGGTGTTTAGGGGGAGCATCTCACTTACCCGGGACTGACTTCTCCCTTGATTCCTCTGTAGTGATGGAGACTTCCCCGCTGATGAAAAATTCCCTGGGATTGCAACCTCCAAGCCAGACCGCTTTCCTATGGAATGACAGAGAACTTCAGAGAACTTGTCAAGATGAAACACCAGTCAGTCTGCGGGAGAAAGGGAAGAAGAGAACGATGGAAATCGTTTCTGGGAAACTATTTTTACATTATGTTTTGTTTGTTCCTGGTAAATAAACTGAAATCTTCTTAACATTCAAACAAAATCTAAACCACTAAATTCAACAACACAGGAGTATAACTTTTGAAAAAAATTTCTTTGGCTGCGCAGCATGTGGGATCTTAGCTCCCCAACCAGGGATTGAACCCACGCCTGCTGCATTGGAAGCGCAGAGTCTTCACCACTGGACCACCAGGGAAGTCCCAGGAATAGAACTTTTAAAGGAGAAGGTATAAACCCCTGGGTTATATGAACTGGAGATTTTTAGTAAGAAGTCAATAGATCTTTTGTTAGGCACATTTTATGTTAGGCTGTCTCCCTGCACAGGACGCAGGCGCCTTGAAAATGGAAATCACATCCCTCTATAGTACGTCCCTCTTCTTTCTGCTTTGCAGTTTGCTGCTCCACTTGTTCAACCCCACCTAGTAATAACCTATACTTCCCTTGTTCCTGTTTTCCCATCTGGAAAACAGACAAAAGGCAACCAAACAACGCAAAGGTCTCAACAAATAAGGGATACCCAAAACCAGAGATGGCCAGAACTTCTGTATCCCTCATGAAACCTAGCCCGGTGTTCAATACTTAGGTATCATTAATACATGCGTGTTGACTGAAACAGTTGAAACGCAATTCTTCCACTTCCCAGTTTAGTTTTAGTCCTCATACAAAACCTGATCATCAAATTCCTTAATGCTAGGAATCACAGTGAAAAATAATTTCTCAACTGACTTCTGTCAGATGAGTGAGAACTAAGGTTAATTCAGTGTATCTGAAGCATAGAAAGTGAGGGCAAACGTGGCACAAGATGGGGCTAGAGAAGCAGAGAGGATTCTAGAGCACGCAGAGTCTTAAAGGCCACCAGTGTGTTTTCTAGTCTCAAAACAATGTTTGTGAGCGATGTTTATGAGCAATGTTCCAACTTGCTTTGAAGCTTTCTTGTGTGAAGAATGGATTGGAGGGAAACAAGATATATGGACACTAGTTAGGACCTAATCGCAACAGACAGGCAAGTTCAGTATTAGGATGTTGAGGGAGAGCTGACAGATTCCAAAGAAATTCAGGAGATAAACTGAAGCGGGCTTCATGGGGTATGAGATGGAGGAAAGGAAGGTCTTAGGGAATTAAAGGGTTTACTGCACACATGAGCAGAGTCTCAAAATTAATCATTTGAACGTACAGAGGGGGATCGATCTCCCAAATGACACCGGTTAGGAAGCAACGGTACGCCCTGTAGAATTCCTAGAGACAGCACAAATCAACTGTTTCGATGGAAAATTCGGCGGGACCCTTGATTTCCATGGGAATATAGAGAAAAGAGACACTGATCTGGCTTGCAGGTATTTAGGAAGTTGTTAGCCTGACATCACATACTAGTCTCATGTAAGTAGGCCGTCTGAAGTATGAAGCTTAGGGGAAAAACCTTGAAGAAAACTTAAAAGCTTAAGCCACACCTCTATACTACACCACCTTTCACAGTTTCTTCTCAGATAAGCAGCATCCCCATCAGTGAAGAAACTCACATCCCATAATAGGAACAACAGGCCTAAAAATTAAATGTGTGTCTTTGGAGGTCCCATCTATGCGATATCTTCCTGGTACCAGAAAAGTCCCCAGGAAGATCGATCTTTGCACCCCTGAAAGCTTACCACCAAGGAAAATGACTAGGTCCATAGATTTCCTCCCTCAAACCAGCCTACCTCACACATAAATCACTAGCAACTCAGCCCTTAACTCACATTATCACAGTCACAAGAGTGGTTAGGGAGAAAAGCACTAACCAGGGGAACTAACACAGAGGCAATCCAGGCCAAGCTGGGCTGGTGGCAGATATCTGCTCCTTACGCTCGGGTGCATAATGCGACTCACCACAATGCCTTTTTCACAGACCCTTTTTAAAGTTTCTCCACAAAATCCAACAGCTCAAGTTAGCTCATGACGCTTCAAGGTAAACAATCGTCAAGAGAAAAACATGCAATATGTCTTACAATGTTGGATTCCTTACAAATAGGACAAGGAAATAACCATGTAGACAAAACCAGAGCATTTGAAAACATCTGCGTTCTACAAACATACCAGTGAATGCTATAAATAAGGTAATATGACATAAAACAAAATGAAAACTAGATGTGAGACTGTTCTCTTCAGTGTACAGACTTCATGGCAGTTGCTGCACGATCTAGCTACTTATATCTACAACTCTCTGTTCTGTTAATACAAAATGAGGCCCAAGTGTGTCAACTTGTTTCCCACAGAAACCAAAAAACCTACATGCATCTCTTTTCTCCGGTGCCCTTTCACCTTACCTGCTCCCAGTTCTCCACCAATGTCCTCCTCTTTCTCTAATTATTCTCCTCTTCATTGTGCTTGGCCTTGCACCCAAGCATGCAAGACAGAGAGTCCTAGAGGTCCGAGATTCTAGAGGGGCTGTTTGCAAGGGGGAGGAGATTACGGTAACTGCCACACTGTATATACTTCTGTGCAAAGAAAGAGGGACAGTGTTCAGAATGTCTCTCACATATAAAAAGAGCTGGATGGCAGGATACCTGTGTGGCCCAAGGAACTAGAGCTAGCAAATCATGGGCAAAACAATTGCAACCAAAGGCTGGAAGAGGAAAGGTCTGCAACCAGCTCTGTCTCCTGGCTCTCTGGTATTTGCTGCCAATGGGCAGAGTCTATTTAGTGAAGCATCAAGCACTGAAAAGAAGACTCCTGCTGCTGGAAGTTGACAGGAAGGAACATCCAATGCAAGATCAAGGCTTGTCCTAGAAGCAATGCCCATAATGGAAGAAAAAAAAAAAAAAAAAAAGAAAGCGGAAGAGAAATGTTAAGTCGCAAGTCCAACCTGGCCCCCAGCCTAGCCCAGCCCAAGGAAGGTAGGAGTCAAGGAGAAGAAACTAAAAGAGAAGAGCCTTGGACCACAACATTCTCCACAGGGTACACTCAACAAACTTCACCCTGCTCTTTAACCAAGTTACAACTGTAATAGTTCAAACTACATGGCTCTTTCCTTCCTAAGGATACTAGTTAAATAAGATCTATATAGCTCTAAGTATATGATACATAAAATAGAATACTCTGTAGAATATAAGTAACTGTTAGTTAATTATATTAATGAACGTCTGTAAGAAATGTTGCAATGATTTCCCTAATGGAAGAGCCTGGGGGAGGTAAATCTGTCTTCTAGGATTTCCTCCCCAGAGCTCAGAAATTGAGGGGTTGTTTTAGCTCTCCTACGCTCTCTTCACCCAAGCCCGCCCTCCTGTTGGGGATCGGACCTCCCTATTGGCTAGCTCATACCTTTCAACTGCCTGCTTTGTGACATCACTCTCCTACCAAACCTACTACCACTTGGTAGAGGTCTTGGGGTTTCCGTGGAGCCGTTTGGACCAGTAACCAGTGACCTTTGTACTGGACACGTGCGCCGTTCAGCTGCAGCCACTCAGACATCCTCTAGTGTTGTCTCCTCATCCCTTGTACCTGCAGTTGATGTCTCCTCTTCTCTGACCATGTCAGGTAAGAAAAGAAACTTTGGAAAGTTTTGCGTTCGATTTCTTGTGCCCCTAAATTGAGGAGGAGATTCAAAATAGCGTGGAATAATGAGGGAAAGTATTGAACTACAAGTCTGGAGACCTAATTTCAGTTTTGACTTTGACGTTTACTGTCTGTGTGACTTTGGACAAATCACTGACTGCCTCACAAAGCCTGCTGCTTTCCTTATCCGTTACGTTAGGATACCACATTGGGTTGATCACTCTGATCCCCTTCTTTTCCAATATTGAGCCTTAAAGGGTACCCATGTAGAAAATGAAATCAGAGACTTCTCAAAAGAGTGTTTCAACAGAAACATAGAAAAGCCAGGTGACACAGAAAACTAGCGATATATACCAAGATGTTTCATCTCCAATGGTCTCCCTCCACTAGTATTTCGACTAGTTGAAAAGAGAGAATAGGGAGAGAGGATGGAGAGTACTGGGCTATATAGGGAGGCACAGAGTCAAACGTAAGCAAGTTTAGGATTGTTTTCATTAGCACAGGCCAACAGGAACCAAGAGATGGGAAAAAAATATAAGAATGAAGAGGGAAAGCATAGAGGAGCTCTCAAGAAAGAGGCAGTTTGCCATGGAATGTTGATGGGAGCCAAAGATTTTAAATTAAAGCAGAAACAGCACAGAGGGAAATCTGCTCAGAGCAGGGCAAAACAAAGCTGATGGTAGCAAATCCTTACATTAACAGACTAAGAAGGAAAGTAAGGCCAGAACAGGGGATCACCAGGAAGGGCAGCCTATCAGAAAAGTCATACTCCGTTTTCTTTCTTTTATTGCCTCTCTGAATACAGCTGGCACTTGACAGTTTGGAATAGAAACATTTTAGAAGTATGTTTTAGAAATGATGCTTCCTAGAAACCAGAAACCAAAGTGGTTATCTAGGGGGCTGCTTTTCAGTGTTCTATTCTTTCTAATTTTTAAACTAGGTAGACATTTGACCAATTAAACATTTTAAATGATATCTTCTACATTGAATCAGAAGGACTATTTCCTTTGTGTGATATGTAGCTTCTAAGGCAAGGTTGCTTTTCAATTTTTACAGTTATTTCCTTCCTAACACAGAGAGCACATTGATCAACAGCCATCGTTCGCTTGTAGATCTTAGCTACCGGAGAAGAAAAAGAAAAAGTCAAGCCCCACATCTCTAATTCCCCATTTAGGGAATTCCCTGGCGGTCCAGCGCTTAGGACTCGGTGCTTTCACGGCCAGGGCCACGCGGCGCGGCAAAAGAAAAAAAGAAAACACAAACATCCACGTTTATCTAAAACAATGTTGTGGAGTCCTTTGGATTTTCTTACATTTGAAAATCTTTTTTAATTGGATTCTAGGGATGATGGTTTTTTGAGGTCTTGGGATGTCATCTTCTTGGATGTGGAAGATGATTCTAAGTTCTAGGATAAATACAAAAACCTTCTTGATACTTTTTAAGCTTCCTTTCTGCTTATTATATGAGTTATATTCATGGAAAGATATATTTCTCCTAGGCTTAATACCTGTTACTTGCTGGGTAAAAATATGAATGAGCACAATAATGAAACTCTTTTACACTTACTATTTTGCTGTCTGCTTTGTACCGGTTTTCATTGAAATACTTGTCTATATATGTTGTGGCTACCTATACATTCACATTTGTTGCATTCTGTTGCTTGTTATGCATTTTTTACTGATTTATCGTCTCTGTCTGTATGCATTGGCTAGGAATTCATTCACCTCTATCACCTCCATCGTGTTTTTTGGTTAATAGTATTCACTAAAATAGAGTGGGCAAAATTCACTTTCATAATATTGCATGTATGGTACAGAATGTCATTTGTTAGTAAATTCATTAGGCTTTGATACTTGCCCACATACCCCAGTTTTCATTAATATCTATGGATTTCTTTTTCGTTACGTAACATGTTTTTCATGATTTTTCTTTGTCTTTCTAGAACTTATTGTATCTTCCTCCATATAAATCATACGCAATAGATCAGCTTATTCATCTATTAATTATTACTGCTATTATTATTGGTGGTGGTGTTATAACCACTTTATAGATGAGTAATCTGAAGTAATCAGATAACTTTTCTCTTTCCAAAAGCACTTAAGAAATCCACTTTCGGGTAATCATTTTGAGGTAGGATGAGAAACCAGGCTTGAAGAGGGCAAACATGACTCTTTCAGTTCACCAGTTGGACTGAGCTATACGTCAACTCTAGGTAATAGCGTGGGAACTGCACAAGCAAAGGGAGACACTGAAGATGACAATGGTAATGGCCGTACTGTTTTCTAATGGACAAAAAAAATGCTTATATTATAAGTTCTATTTCTCCTGCTTTCTGGCACTATCATGCTCAGAGTGGAGTCCTGGCAAGGAAGTCAGGATACTTAGGTTCTGAAACCTGGTAATGACACTAACATAATGAGAGAACCTGAACAAGTCAACCCGACCTCTCTGAGCCTCAGTTTCCTTACTCGTGAAATGAGACTGAAAAAAGAGAAAGTTCTCTAAGGGCCTCCTAGTTCTAAAATGCTTCCAGTCTAGGAAATAGCATAGAAGTCAATACGAGTGCAGGCTGAAGGGAAAGACAGGGCAGGGAGAAGGTTGCTTCCAGCCTAGAGAACAATGTCTGAACCATACCACTTGGCTCTTCTGCCCATCTGTGCCCAAGATGGGAGCACAGGCAGTTAATACAGAAGAGTGGAAAACTGCTCAGTCCTTACAGCCATCATTAACTGTCTGATTTTGGGTTTCTCAGGAAGGGTCGATAGTAGAGGTGTCCTGAGAGCAAGAACCTTAAGATAATGCTGTTCCTCAAACGTAGTGAGAATTTCTCAACCTCCCTGAGTTTTTCATGACCCTCTTGTTCTTACAGAAAATTTCCAAAATCCATCTCTACTTGGAACTCTAAATTCTCTGCAGCATTCTCTTCCTGTGGTGAGCAATGCAACTTCCCTAACACGAAGTGTCTGCAACTTCTCCAGAGTCTCTGCCCCTGCCGTCAGTTCGGCATCGGCTACCGGTACCTCTTTCCAGACACTCATGGGTAGTGCCTACCTTTACCAACATTCCAGCACGACTATGTTATCTGGAGTTACTGACCACAGCCAGATCTCCACTTCAGCTCCTTCCTATCCAGGTGTTCTTGAGTGGGACATCACAGGAAGCACTGAAAAGAATTCCTCTTCACTCGGAGACTTTACTCTGGCACTCACTGACCGGCACCCAGCTGCTTCCTCCATGTTTATGGCAGCCCAGGATGATAAAACTTCAGACGCCAATAACATGGTCCCTCTATATCCATCACTTTCTGCCAGGCTTGCTCAGGGAGCACCATCTCAGATTCCAAATCAGGGGCATAGCCGCCTGTCACTTCCCTACCAGGAAGGAAGCCAGGTATATTACTATAACCAAGGCACACTGGGGTCTTCACTGTATGGAGAACTTGGCTCCTGCCCGCAATCCTATGGCTCCGCGTCATACACAGGAAGTAGGGCCTCTGCGCAACCAGAAATGGGAATGGGACTGAAGGAGATTCAGCCCACAAATATCCGACCACCAGCTTCCACCTCTGCAATCTGCCACCCTGTGTCTGCTCAACGCATCACAGAAACAAGTTTTCAAGGTGAGTATACAAACGGCAGAGAAAGCTGAAGAATGAGGTCGGCATTCACAAATGGGGTCAAATCGACAGCTGGGAAGGGGTGTAGAGACAGGTAGAATTTAGATCCTGAGCCTTTAGTAACCACTACCTTCGCTCAGTGCCCTCTGTTTTTAGACTCTATGTAAGAACACCTAGGGCTTCCCTGGTGGCGCCGTGGTTAAGAATCCACCTGCCAATGCAATGCGGGGGACACGGGTTCGAGCCCTGGTCTGGGAAGATCCCACATGCCGTGGAGCAACTAAGCCCATGTGCCACAACGACTGAGCCTGCATTCTAGAGCCCGTGAGCCGCAACTACCGAAGCCCACGCGCCTAGAGCGCATGCTCCGCAACAAGAGAAGCCCGCACAGCGCAACCAAGAGTAGACCCCGCTAGCCGCAACTAGAGAAAGCCCGTGCACAGCAATGAAGACCCTGTGCAGCCAAAAAAATAAATACGTAGAATAAATAAGTTCAAACAATCAATCAATAAATAAACGTAAATTAAAAAAAAACAAAAAAACAAAAAAACAAAAAGAACACCTAATGCAGGTGGGAAGGTGGCAGGGACACTGTAAAGGTCATCTATGCTACATGTACAAGAACCCCGAGAGCACACCAATAGGTACCACATTTTTCACTGCTGTAGCCGAGCATTCCCCCTGTACTACCACACTGTAGCACTCCCTTCCCTCGTCTACTGCTACAGTCTCTTTGGAAGGTGTCTCAGAACTCTTGTTATGAGAGTGCCAGTTGAAGTGTCCTCACTTCCGTCATTTATACCAGGATTTAAGACCTTGTGGTCCGAGATCCTGTCCAGAGAGCAAGCAGGCTAAGACTCTGTCTTTGTTTCTGTATTTCATCAGAAAGGGCTCTACCCCCTCTCCTAGTTCATGGTGTGAAGTGTTCTTAGCCTCTCGGGAAAGTGGGGAGAATTGAAAGGACTCTATATGAGAATGCTAGGCTTTGTAAAACATTTCAGTTGTTTAAAAAGAAGACTCATTTTGTATTGGACTTACAACAGTCCTATGAGATACAAAGAGAGCCAAGGATCAGTGACATGAAATGATCACCAGTTAAGCATTACAACAGTCACCGCTTACCTCGTAGCATAGGGCACTGTCCATGATCCTTAAGAAGAGTTAGTAGAAATGCCTTGCCCATCTTGCCCCTGAACCCCTTGAAAGGTACATGACTGCTGTGTTGGTGTTTAGGGGGAGCATCTCATTTACCAGGGACTGACTTCTCCCTTGATCCCTTTGTAGTGATGGAGACTTCCCTGGTGATGAAAAATTCCCTGGGATTGCAACCTCCAAGCCAGACGTTTTGTGTGACACAAACTCAAGAACTCCCCAAGTCCTGCAGTAGCAGAAACAGTCACATACTTGAGAGTAACCCACCATCTGAACTTGGGGACATTTCAGTGACAGCTCCAGTCCAGAGTGCCAGGCGTCTCCTGGCCCTGCCTCCAGCTCCAAGCCAGGGACAAACAGAGAGTAAGAACGTGGAGGATATCAAAACCAAGCTGTCAAAGCCTCTGGAGGCCTACCAGATCCCAATAGAAAACCAAGATCCTCCACTACTCCCTTTGGGAATCCCTGATATTCCCCAGCCGCTGGCCTGCACCGATCCCCTCAGCCAAGAGGAGCAGCCTGGTTCTGAAAATGCTGATCTGGGAGAGAACAGCCTGAGTCGTCAGGACCTAGGGACACTTGAAAATGGGACTGAACCTAGCAGTGGTCTTGCAGACATTACTACACTGGCGGAGGATATTCACCTTCCCCAGCTCTTTAATTCTTGGAAAGATCTTGATCGATCCCAAGGTCCCAACGTGATCAAAGCTGAAGACACCAGAGCCATTAAGGTGAATCAGGTGCAGGAAAAGCCAAGTGTCGTAAAGGTTCCCTCTGATCAACCCAGGAAGAACAAACAGAAAGCCTCTGAGCCTATCGGTGGTGCTCCCAAGGCCAAAATCCAGCCAAAGGATCCAGAGTGCCTGTTAGGGGGAGAAGCGGTTATATGCACTGCTGCAGTCAGTGACAGGGCTCCTGCGAACACGGCCAAGCACTCTCAAGGCAAACCTCAGAAAGCTGCATCCGGAAAGATCAGCAAAACTGAGAGCCATGGGCAGGAAAAGACCAAAAGGACCAGAGGAAGAAACAAGGCTGAAGAGAACAAGCAGTCAGGGAACAAAGTCAAGGCAGAAGACAAGCCAGCAATCCCCAACACGAAGCGAAAGGAACACCAAACTGAGCTTCGCCAAGAGAGCTTTCAAAAGCCTCGAACCTCCCTTGGCGTGCGCATGCTGGAGTCTGTGAAGGTTCTTCATGCGCTGGGGAAGAAGAATGAGACGAAAACTGGGCTCTCTTCCTGTCGGCTCTTGGGAAATTCAAGCAACCCCAAAGACCCCCAGCCACCCCCAGCGATCCAGCCACGGCGGCATACCCCACGTGAGGGTAAGAGGCCTGAGAAAACGCAAGTCCAAGCCCAGAAACCAGACAGCAGTGCTGAAACAGAGTGTCCATCTCCATCCCAGTGTGAGCGGCCTCCTCCTGGGAAGGTCAAGTTGATACCTCTGCCTTTTTCTGCCTGGGACAAGCCTCAAGCTCGACCCGCTCCTCGGAGGCCACAGTCTCTGGCCTCACATCGGCCTGCTGTGGCTTACCGTGCCCAGCCTGGTTCTACTGACTCAGCTCAACCTGCTGCAGTCAATTCATCCCAGCCAGCTCCTGCCTCTTTGCCAGGTCCCGCCAAACCAGCTCAGCCAACTGTGGCCAACCCAACCCAACCGGCTTGGACCAACCATACCCAGCCTCGTGTCCCTCAGCCTGCTGCTCCTAGGCCTGCACCCTACAAAACTTCATCTGGCGCTTCTCTCCAGCGCGAGCCTGTTCCCCCTGCTGTGACTAAGCGCCAGTCCCCACCCAAGCTCCAAACCCAACTTCTACTCCAAGACTTCAGCAAGCAACGAGTTCCATGGAGGGAACCCAACGTGCCTGAGCCAGTCATGTCAAAGCCCATCGAACAAGAGCAGAGGCCAGAGCGAGAGGCCATGAAGAGGCGGGCTCAACAACAACGGGAGAATGCTGCCAGATACACCTCTTCGGGGAAGCTGCAATTTTTCACCCAGAGGGACAAAGAAATGGAAATTGCTGACTACTACGGATACGTCAGGTGACAGCTGCTAGGATTCTTGCTGCCACCTTGGCTACCAGCGGTTCTTCCATACATAGGTAAGATAGGTATAGAACCGAATAAGTAAATGGAATAGAATTAATAGATGAGTAATAAACCTTTCGAATTTTGAGATGCTGCTAACTGGAGCGTGAGAAAGGAAGGCCTGAAAGTTGGATGGGAGAATGAAGGAAAGGGGTAAAAACTGAGGAAAGAGGAAGGAACTTGGCCCAGGGCTAGGAAGGCCAAAAGAGACGTATGGATTTAGGAAAGGAAGCAGGAGTGAGGATGAAATGGCAGAAGTAAAAAGCAGGGTCAGGGGTCTGGGTTGAAAGAACACAATTGGAGTAGAGTTGAAGGTGACAGGAGATGAGTCTAGGTTTACTAGGAGAAATAGAAACAAAGTCTCTCGGGGAGGTTGGCCTTAAGTCTCACAACCACCAGATAGGTATTTCAGAAAACAAGAGGTTCACGACACATCTCTGAAAGGTTTGAGTTGCCTTATTCAGGTGTGATTATAGTGGGGGAATAGGCAAATCTACCAGAGAAGTGGCTAGGGCTCAGAGTCCTCCTAGGGGCAGCTGACGACAGGGCCAGAGCCAAGGGAACTGCTGTATCAGGAGGCCCACGAACAAATCAGGGGCATAGCCGCCTGTCACTTCCCTACCAGGAAGGAAGCCAGGTATATTACTATAACCAAGGCACACTGGGGTCTTCACTGTATGGAGAACGTGGCTCCTGCCCGCAATCCTATGGCTCCGCGTCATACACAGGAAGTAGGGCCTCTGCGCAACCAGAAATGGGAATGGGACTGAAGGAGATTCAGCCCACAAATATCCGACCACCAGCTTCCACCTCTGCAATCTGCCACCCTGTGTCTGCTCAACGCATCACAGAAACAAGTTTTCAAGGTGAGTATACAAACGGCAGAGAAAGTTGAAGAATGAGGTCGGCATTCACAAACGGGGTCAAATCGACAGCTGGGAAGGGGTGTAGAGACAGGTAGAATTTAGATCCTGAGCCTTTAATAACCACTACCTTCTCTCAGTGCTCTCTGTTTTTAGACTCTATGTAAGAACAGCTAGGGCTTCCCTGGTGGCGCCTGCCAATGCAGGGGACACGGCTTCGAGCCCCGGTCTGCGAAGATCCCACATGCCGTGCAGCAACTAAGCGCATGTGCCACAACGACTGAGCCTGCATTCCAGAGCCCGTGAGCCGCAACTACCGAAGCCCACGCGCCTACAGCCCATGCTCCGCAACAAGAGAGGCCACCGCGATGAGAAGCCCGCACACCGCAACCAAGAGTAGACCCCGCTAGCCGCAACTAGAGAAAGCCCGTGCACACCAATGAGGACCCAGTGCAGCCAAAAAAATAAATTCGTAGAATAAATAAGTTCAACCAATCAATCAATCAATAAACGTAAATTAAAAAAAAAAAAACAAACAAAAAAACAGAACACCTAATGCAGGTGGGAAGGTGGGAGGGACACTGTAAAGGTCATCTATGCTACATGTACAAGAACCCCGAGAGCACACCAATAGGTACCACATTTTTCACTGCTGTAGCCGAGCATTCCCCCTGTACTACCACACTGTAGCACTCCCTTCCCTCGTCTACTGCTACAGTCTCTTTGGAAGGTGTTTCAGAACTCTTGTTATGAGAGTGCCAGTTGAACTGTCCTCACTTCCGTCATTTATACCAGGATTTAAGACCTTGTGGTCCGAGATCCTGTCCAGAGAGCAAGCAGGCTAAGACTCTGTCTTTGTTTCTATATTTCATCAGAAAGGGCTCTACCCCCTCTCCTAGTTCATGGTGTGAAGTGTTCTTAGCCTCTCGGGAAAGTGGGGAGAATTCAAAGGACTCTCTATGAGAATGCTAGGCTTTGTAAAACATTTCAGTTTTTTAAAAAGAAGACTCATTTTGTATTGGACTTACAACAGTCCTATGAGATACAAAGAGAGCCAAGGATCAGTGACATGAAATGATCACCAGTAAGAATTACAACAGTCACCGCTTACCTCGTAGCATAGGGCACACTGTCCATGATCCTTAAGAAGAGTTAGTAGAAATGCCTTGCCCATCTTGCCCCTGAACCCCTTGAAAGGTACACGACTGCTGTGTTGGTGTTTAGGGGGAGCATCTCACTTACCCGGGACTGACTTCTCCCTTGATTCCTCTGTAGTGATGGAGACTTCCCCGCTGATGAAAAATTCCCTGGGATTGCAACCTCCAAGCCAGACCGCTTTCCTATGGAATGACAGAGAACTTCAGAGAACTTGTCAAGATGAAACACCAGTCAGTCTGCGGGAGAAAGGGAAGAAGAGAACGATGGAAATCGTTTCTGGGAAACTATTTTTACATTATGTTTTGTTTGTTCCTGGTAAATAAACTGAAATCTTCTTAACATTCAAACAAAATCTAAACCACTAAATTCAACAACACAGGAGTATAACTTTTGAAAAAAATTTCTTTGGCTGCGCAGCATGTGGGATCTTAGCTCCCCAACCAGGGATTGAACCCACGCCTGCTGCATTGGAAGCGCAGAGTCTTCACCACTGGACCACCAGGGAAGTCCCAGGAATAGAACTTTTAAAGGAGAAGGTATAAACCCCTGGGTTATATGAACTGGAGATTTTTAGTAAGAAGTCAATAGATCTTTTGTTAGGCACATTTTATGTTAGGCTGTCTCCCTGCACAGGACGCAGGCGCCTTGAAAATGGAAATCACATCCCTCTATAGTACGTCCCTCTTCTTTCTGCTTTGCAGTTTGCTGCTCCACTTGTTCAACCCCACCTAGTAATAACCTATACTTCCCTTGTTCCTGTTTTCCCATCTGGAAAACAGACAAAAGGCAACCAAACAACGCAAAGGTCTCAACAAATAAGGGATACCCAAAACCAGAGATGGCCAGAACTTCTGTATCCCTCATGAAACCTAGCCCGGTGTTCAATACTTAGGTATCATTAATACATGCGTGTTGACTGAAACAGTTGAAACGCAATTCTTCCACTTCCCAGTTTAGTTTTAGTCCTCATACAAAACCTGATCATCAAATTCCTTAATGCTAGGAATCACAGTGAAAAATAATTTCTCAACTGACTTCTGTCAGATGAGTGAGAACTAAGGTTAATTCAGTGTATCTGAAGCATAGAAAGTGAGGGCAAACGTGGCACAAGATGGGGCTAGAGAAGCAGAGAGGATTCTAGAGCACGCAGAGTCTTAAAGGCCACCAGTGTGTTTTCTATTCTCAAAACAATGTTTGTGAGCGATGTTTATGAGCAATGTTCCAACTTGCTTTGAAGGTTTCTTGTGTGAAGAATGGATTGGAGGGAAACAAGATATATGGACACTAGTTAGGACCTAATCGCAACAGACAGGCAAGTTCAGTATTAGGATGTTGAGGGAGAGCTGACAGATTCCAAAGAAATTCAGGAGATAAACTGAAGCGGGCTTAATGGGGTATGAGATGGAGGAAAGGAAGGTCTTAGGGAATTAAAGGGTTTACTGCACACATGAGCAGAGTCTCAAAATTAATCATTTGAACGTACAGAGGTGGATCTCCCAAATGACACCGGTTAGGAAGCAACGGTACGCCCTTTAGAATTCCTAGAGACAGCACAAATCAACTGTTTCGATGGAAAATTCGGCGGGACCCTTGATTTCCATGGGAATATAGAGAAAAGAGACACTGATCTGGCTTGCAGGTATTTAGGAAGTTGTTAGCCTGACATCACATACTAGTCTCATGTAAGTAGGCCGTCTGAAGTATGAAGCTTAGGGGAAAAACCTTGAAGAAAACTTAAAAGCTTAAGCCACACCTCTATACTACACCACCTTTCACAGTTTCTTCTCAGATAAGCAGCATCCCCATCAGTGAAGAAACTCACATCTCATAATAGGAACAACAGGCCTAAAAATTAAATGTGTGTCTTTGGAGGTCCCATCTATGCGATATCTTCCTGGTACCAGAAAAGTCCCCAGGAAGATCGATCTTTGCACCCCTGAAAGCTTACCACCAAGGAAAATGACTAGGTCCATAGATTTCCTCCCTCAAACCAGCCTACCTCACACATAAATCACTAGCAACTCAGCCCTTAACTCACATTATCACAGTCACAAGAGTGGTTAGGGAGAAAAGCACTAACCAGGGGAACTAACACAGAGGCAATCCAGGCCAAGCTGGGCTGGTGGCAGATATCTGCTCCTTACGCTCGGGTGCATAATGCGACTCACCACAATGCCTTTTTCACAGACCCTTTTTAAAGTTTCTCCACAAAATCCAACAGCTCAAGTTAGTTCATGACGCTTCAAGGTAAACAATCGTCAAGAGAAAAACATGCAATATGTCTTACAATGTTGGATTCCTTACAAATAGGACAAGGAAATAACCATGTAGACAAAACCAGAGCATTTGAAAACATCTGCGTTCTACAAACATACCAGTGAATGCTATAAATAAGGTAATATGACATAAAACAAAATGAAAACTAGATGTGAGACTGTTCTCTTCAGTGTACAGACTTCATGGCAGTTGCTGCACGATCTAGCTACTTATATCTACAACTCTCTGTTCTGTTAATACAAAATGAGGCCCAAGTGTGTCAACTTGTTTCCCACAGAAACCAAAAAACCTACATGCATCTCTTTTCTCCGGTGCCCTTTCACCTTACCTGCTCCCAGTTCTCCACCAATGTCCTCCTCTTTCTCTAATTATTCTCCTCTTCATTGTGCTTGGCCTTGCACCCAAGCATGCAAGACAGAGAGTCCTAGAGGTCCGAGATTCTAGAGGGGCTGTTTGCAAGGGGGAGGAGATTACGGTAACTGCCACACTGTATATACTTCTGTGCAAAGAAAGAGGGACAGTGTTCAGAATGTCTCTCACATATAAAAAGAGCTGGATGGCAGGATACCTGTGTGGCCCAAGGAACTAGAGCTAGCAAATCATGGGCAAAACAATTGCAACCAAAGGCTGGAAGAGGAAAGGTCTGCAACCAGCTCTGTCTCCTGGCTCTCTGGTATTTGCTGCCAATGGGCAGAGTCTATTTCGTGAAGCATCAAGCACTGAAAAGAAGACTCCTGCTGCTGGAAGTTGACAGGAAGGAACATCCAATGCAAGATCAAGGCTTGTCCTAGAAGCAATGCCCATAATGGAAGAAAAAAAAAAAAAAAAAAAAAAAGAAAGCGGAAGAGAAATGTTAAGTCGCAAGTCCAACCTGGCCCCCAGCCTAGCCCAGCCCAAGGAAGGTAGGAGTCAAGGAGAAGAAACTAAAAGAGAAGAGCCTTGGACCACAACATTCTCCACAGGGTACACTCAACAAACTTCACCCTGCTCTTTAACCAAGTTACAACTGTAATAGTTCAAACTACATGGCTCTTTCCTTCCTAAGGATACTAGTTAAATAAGATCTATATAGCTCTAAGTATATGATACATAAAATAGAATACTCTGTAGAATATAAGTAACTGTTAGTTAATTATATTAATGAACGTCTGTAAGAAATGTTGCAATGATTTCCCTAATGGAAGAGCCTGGGGGAGGTAAATCTGTCTTCTAGGATTTCCTCCCCAGAGCTCAGAAATTGAGGGGTTGTTTTAGCTCTCCTACGCTCTCTTCACCCAAGCCCACCCTCCTGTTGGGGATCGGACCTCCCTATTGGCTAGCTCATACCTTTCAACTGCCTGCTTTGTGACATCACTCTCCTACCAAACCTACTACCACTTGGTAGAGGTCTTGGGGTTTCCGTGGAGCCGTTTGGACCAGTAACCAGTGACCTTTGCACTGGACACGTGCGCCGTTCAGCTGCAGCCACTCAGACATCCTCTAGTGTTGTCTCCTCATCCCTTGTACCTGCAGTTGATGTCTCCTCTTCTCTGACCATGTCAGGTAAGAAAAGAAACTTTGGAAAGTTTTGCGTTCGATTTCTTGTGCCCCTAAATTGAGGAGGAGATTCAAAATAGCGTGGAATAATGAGGGAAAGTATTGAACTACAAGTCTGGAGACCTAATTTCAGTTTTGACTTTGACGTTTACTGTCTGTGTGACTTTGGACAAATCACTGACTGCCTCACAAAGCCTGCTGCTTTCCTTATCTGTTACGTTAGGATACCACATTGGGTTGATCACTCTGATCCCCTTCTTTTCCAATATTGAGCCTTAAAGGGTACCCATGTAGAAAATGAAATCAGAGACTTCTCAAAAGAGTGTTTCAACAGAAACATAGAAAAGCCAGGTGACACAGAAAACTAGCGATATATACCAAGATGTTTCATCTCCAATGGTCTCCCTCCACTAGTATTTCGACTAGTTGAAAAGAGAGAATAGGGAGAGAGGATGGAGAGTACTGGGCTATATAGGGAGGCACAGAGTCAAACGTAAGCAAGTTTAGGATTGTTTTCATTAGCACAGGCCAACAGGAACCAAGAGATGGGAAAAAAATATAAGAATGAAGAGGGAAAGCATAGAGGAGCTCTCAAGAAAGAGGCAGTTTGCCATGGAATGTTGATGGGAGCCAAAGATTTTAAATTAAAGCAGAAACAGCACAGAGGGAAATCTGCTCAGAGCAGGGCAAAACAAAGCTGATGGTAGCAAATCCTTACATTAACAGACTAAGAAGGAAAGTAAGGCCAGAACAGGGGATCACCAGGAAGGGCAGCCTATCAGAAAAGTCATACTCCGTTTTCTTTCTTTTATTGCCTCTCTGAATACAGCTGGCACTTGACAGTTTGGAATAGAAACATTTTAGAAGTATGTTTTAGAAATGATGCTTCCTAGAAACCAGAAACCAAAGTGGTTATCTAGGGGGCTGCTTTTCAGTGTTCTATTCTTTCTAATTTTTAAACTAGGTAGACATTTGACCAATTAAACATTTTAAATGATATCTTCTACATTGAATCAGAAGGACTATTTCCTTTGTGTGATATGTAGCTTCTAAGGCAAGGTTGCTTTTCAATTTTTACAGTTATTTCCTTCCTAACACAGAGAGCACATTGATCAACAGCCATCGTTCGCTTGTAGATCTTAGCTACCGGAGAAGAAAAAGAAAAAGTCAAGCCCCACATCTCTAATTCCCCATTTAGGGAATTCCCTGGCGGTCCAGCGCTTAGGACTCGGTGCTTTCACGGCCAGGGCCACGCGGCGCGGCAAAAGAAAAAAAGAAAACACAAACATCCACATTTATCTAAAACAATGTTGTGGAGTCCTTTGGATTTTCTTACATTTGAAAATCTTTTTTAATTGGATTCTAGGGATGATGGTTTTTTGAGGTCTTGGGATGTCATCTTCTTGGATGTGGAAGATGATTCTAAGTTCTAGGATAAATACAAAAACCTTCTTGATACTTTTTAAGCTTCCTTTCTGCTTATTATATGAGTTATATTCATGGACAGATATATTTCTCCTAGGCTTAATACCTGTTACTTGCTGGGTAAAAATATGAATGAGCACAATAATGAAACTCTTTTACACTTACTATTTTGCTGTCTGCTTTGTACCGGTTTTCATTGAAATACTTGTCTATATATGTTGTGGCTACCTATACATTCACATTTGTTGCATTCTGTTGCTTGTTGTGCATTTTTTACTGATTTATCGTCTCTGTCTGTATGCATTGGCTAGGAATTCATTCACCTCTATCACCTCCATCGTGTTTTTTGGTTAATAGTATTCACTAAAATAGAGTGGGCAAAATTCACTTTCATAATATTGCATGTATGGTACAGAATGTCATTTGTTAGTAAATTCATTAGGCTTTGATACTTGCCCACATACCCCAGTTTTCATTAATATCTATGGATTTCTTTTTCGTTACGTAACATGTTTTTCATGATTTTTCTTTGTCTTTCTAGAACTTATTGTATCTTCCTCCATATAAATCATACGCAATAGATCAGCTTATTCATCTATTAATTATTACTGCTATTATTATTGGTGGTGGTGTTATAACCACTTTATAGATGAGTAATCTGAAGTAATCAGATAACTTTTCTCTTTCCAAAAGCACTTAAGAAATCCACTTTCGGGTAATCATTTTGAGGTAGGATGAGAAACCAGGCTTGAAGAGGGCAAACATGACTCTTTCAGTTCACCAGTTGGACTGAGCTATACGTCAACTCTAGGTAATAGCGTGGGAACTGCACAAGCAAAGGGAGACACTGAAGATGACAATGGTAATGGCCGTACTGTTTTCTAATGGACAAAAAAAATGCTTATATTATAAGTTCTATTTCTCCTGCTTTCTGGCACTATCATGCTCAGAGTGGAGTCCTGGCAAGGAAGTCAGGATACTTAGGTTCTGAAACCTGGTAATGACACTAACATAATGAGAGAACCTGAACAAGTCAACCCGACCTCTCTGAGCCTCAGTTTCCTTACTCGTGAAATGAGACTGAAAAAAGAGAAAGTTCTCTAAGGGCCTCCTAGTTCTAAAATGCTTCCAGTCTAGGAAATAGCATAGAAGTCAATACGAGTGCAGGCTGAAGGGAAAGACAGGGCAGGGAGAAGGTTGCTTCCAGCCTAGAGAACAATGTCTGAACCATACCACTTGGCTCTTCTGCCCATCTGTGCCCAAGATGGGAGCACAGGCAGTTAATACAGAAGAGTGGAAAACTGCTCAGTCCTTACAGCCATCATTAACTGTCTGATTTTGGGTTTCTCAGGAAGGGTCGATAGTAGAGGTGTCCTGAGAGCAAGAACCTTAAGATAATGCTGTTCCTCAAACGTAGTGAGAATTTCTCAACCTCCCTGAGTTTTTCATGACCCTCTTGTTCTTACAGAAAATTTCCAAAATCCATCTCTACTTGGAACTCTAAATTCTCTGCAGCATTCTCTTCCTGTGGTGAGCAATGCAACTTCCCTAACACGAAGTGTCTGCAACTTCTCCAGAGTCTCTGCCCCTGCCGTCAGTTCGGCATCGGCTACCGGTACCTCTTTCCAGACACTCATGGGTAGTGCCTACCTTTACCAACATTCCAGCACGACTATGTTATCTGGAGTTACTGACCACAGCCAGATCTCCACTTCAGCTCCTTCCTATCCAGGTGTTCTTGAGTGGGACATCACAGGAAGCACTGAAAAGAATTCCTCTTCACTCGGAGACTTTACTCTGGCACTCACTGACCGGCACCCAGCTGCTTCCTCCATGTTTATGGCAGCCCAGTATGATAAAACTTCAGACGCCAATAACATGGTCCCTCTATATCCATCACTTTCTGCCAGGCTTGCTCAGGGAGCACCATCTCAGATTCCAAATCAGGGGCATAGCCACCTGTCACTTCCCTACCAGGAAGGAAGCCAGGTATATTACTATAACCAAGGCACACTGGGGTCTTCACTGTATGGAGAACTTGGCTCCTGCCCGCAATCCTATGGCTCCGCGTCATACACAGGAAGTAGGGCCTCTGCGCAACCAGAAATGGGAATGGGACTGAAGGAGATTCAGCCCACAAATATCCGACCACCAGCTTCCACCTCTGCAATCTGCCACCCTGTGTCTGCTCAACGCATCACAGAAACAAGTTTTCAAGGTGAGTATACAAACGGCAGAGAAAGCTGAAGAATGAGGTCGGCATTCACAAATGGGGTCAAATCGACAGCTGGGAAGGGGTGTAGAGACAGGTAGAATTTAGATCCTGAGCCTTTAGTAACCACTACCTTCGCTCAGTGCCCTCTGTTTTTAGACTCTATGTAAGAACACCTAGGGCTTCCCTGGTGGCGCCGTGGTTAAGAATCCACCTGCCAATGCAATGCGGGGGACACGGGTTCGAGCCCTGGTCTGGGAAGATCCCACATGCCGTGGAGCAACTAAGCCCATGTGCCACAACAACTGAGCCTGCATTCTAGAGCCCGTGAGCCGCAACTACCGAAGCCCACGCGCCTACAGCGCATGCTCCGCAACAAGAGAAGCCCGCACAGCGCAACCAAGAGTAGACCCCGCTAGCCGCAACTAGAGAAAGCCCGTGCACAGCAATGAAGACCCTGTGCAGCCAAAAAAATAAATACGTAGAATAAATAAGTTCAAACAATCAATCAATAAATAAACGTAAATTAAAAAAAAACAAAAAAACAAAAAAACAAAAAGAACACCTAATGCAGGTGGGAAGGTGGCAGGGACACTGTAAAGGTCATCTATGCTACATGTACAAGAACCCCGAGAGCACACCAATAGGTACCACATTTTTCACTGCTGTAGCCGAGCATTCCCCCTGTACTACCACACTGTAGCACTCCCTTCCCTCGTCTACTGCTACAGTCTCTTTGGAAGGTGTCTCAGAACTCTTGTTATGAGAGTGCCAGTTGAAGTGTCCTCACTTCCGTCATTTATACCAGGATTTAAGACCTTGTGGTCCGAGATCCTGTCCAGAGAGCAAGCAGGCTAAGACTCTGTCTTTGTTTCTGTATTTCATCAGAAAGGGCTCTACCCCCTCTCCTAGTTCATGGTGTGAAGTGTTCTTAGCCTCTCGGGAAAGTGGGGAGAATTGAAAGGACTCTATATGAGAATGCTAGGCTTTGTAAAACATTTCAGTTGTTTAAAAAGAAGACTCATTTTGTATTGGACTTACAACAGTCCTATGAGATACAAAGAGAGCCAAGGATCAGTGACATGAAATGATCACCAGTTAAGCATTACAACAGTCACCGCTTACCTCGTAGCATAGGGCACTGTCCATGATCCTTAAGAAGAGTTAGTAGAAATGCCTTGCCCATCTTGCCCCTGAACCCCTTGAAAGGTACACGACTGCTGTGTTGGTGTTTAGGGGGAGCATCTCATTTACCAGGGACTGACTTCTCCCTTGATCCCTTTGTAGTGATGGAGCCTTCCCTGGTGATGAAAAATTCCCTGGGATTGCAACCTCCAAGCCAGACGTTTTGTGTGACACAAACTCAAGAACTCCCCAAGTCCTGCAGTAGCAGAAACAGTCACATACTTGAGAGTAACCCACCATCTGAACTTGGGGACATTTCAGTGACAGCTCCAGTCCAGAGTGCCAGGCGTCTCCTGGCCCTGCCTCCAGCTCCAAGCCAGGGACAAACAGAGAGTAAGAACGTGGAGGATATCAAAACCAAGCTGTCAAAGCCTCTGGAGGCCTACCAGATCCCAATAGAAAACCAAGATCCTCCACTACTCCCTTTGGGAATCCCTGATATTCCCCAGCCGCTGGCCTGCACCGATCCCCTCAGCCAAGAGGAGCAGCCTGGTTCTGAAAATGCTGATCTGGGAGAGAACAGCCTGAGTCGTCAGGACCTAGGGACACTTGAAAATGGGACTGAACCTAGCAGTGGTCTTGCAGACATTACTACACTGGCGGAGGATATTCACCTTCCCCAGCTCTTTAATTCTTGGAAAGATCTTGATCGATTCCAAGGTCCCAACGTGATCAAAGCTGAAGACACCAGAGCCATTAAGGTGAATCAGGTGCAGGAAAAGCCAAGTGTCGTAAAGGTTCCCTCTGATCAACCCAGGAAGAACAAACAGAAAGCCTCTGAGCCTATCGGTGGTGCTCCCAAGGCCAAAATCCAGCCAAAGGATCCAGAGTGCCTGTTAGGGGGAGAAGCGGTTATATGCACTGCTGCAGTCAGTGACAGGGCTCCTGCGAACACGGCCAAGCACTCTCAAGGCAAACCTCAGAAAGCTGCATCCGGAAAGATCAGCAAAACTGAGAGCCATGGGCAGGAAAAGACCAAAAGGACCAGAGGAAGAAACAAGGCTAAAGAGAACAAGCAGTCAGGGAACAAAGTCAAGGCAGAAGACAAGCCAGCAATCCCCAACACGAAGCGAAAGGAACACCAAACTGAGCTTCGCCAAGAGAGCTTTCAAAAGCCTCGAACCTCCCTTGGCGTGCGCATGCTGGAGTCTGTGAAGGTTCTTCATGCGCTGGGGAAGAAGAATGAGACGAAAACTGGGCTCTCTTCCTGTCGGCTCTTGGGAAATTCAAGCAACCCCAAAGACCCCCAGCCACCCCCAGCGATCCAGCCACGGCGGCATACCCCACGTGAGGGTAAGAGGCCTGAGAAAACGCAAGTCCAAGCCCAGAAACCAGACAGCAGTGCTGAAACAGAGTGTCCATCTCCATCCCAGTGTGAGCGGCCTCCTCCTGGGAAGGTCAAGTTGATACCTCTGCCTTTTTCTGCCTGGGACAAGCCTCAAGCTCGACCCGCTCCTCGGAGGCCACAGTCTCTGGCCTCACATCGGCCTGCTGTGGCTTACCGTGCCCAGCCTGGTTCTACTGACTCAGCTCAACCTGCTGCAGTCAATTCATCCCAGCCAGCTCCTGCCTCTTTGCCAGGTCCCGCCAAACCAGCTCAGCCAACTGTGGCCAACCCAACCCAACCGGCTTGGACCAACCATACCCAGCCTCGTGTCCCTCAGCCTGCTGCTCCTAGGCCTGCACCCTACAAAACTTCATCTGGCGCTTCTCTCCAGCGCGAGCCTGTTCCCCCTGCTGTGACTAAGCGCCAGTCCCCACCCAAGCTCCAAACCCAACTTCTACTCCAAGACTTCAGCAAGCAACGAGTTCCATGGAGGGAACCCAACGTGCCTGAGCCAGTCATGTCAAAGCCCATCGAACAAGAGCAGAGGCCAGAGCGAGAGGCCATGAAGAGGCGGGCTCAACAACAACGGGAGAATGCTGCCAGATACACCTCTTCGGGGAAGCTGCAATTTTTCACCCAGAGGGACAAAGAAATGGAAATTGCTGACTACTACGGATACGTCAGGTGACAGCTGCTAGGATTCTTGCTGCCACCTTGGCTACCAGCGGTTCTTCCATACATAGGTAAGATAGGTATAGAACCGAATAAGTAAATGGAATAGAATTAATAGATGAGTAATAAACCTTTCGAATTTTGAGATGCTGCTAACTGGAGCGTGAGAAAGGAAGGCCTGAAAGTTGGATGGGAGAATGAAGGAAAGGGGTAAAAACTGAGGAAAGAGGAAGGAACTTGGCCCAGGGCTAGGAAGGCCAAAAGAGACGTATGGATTTAGGAAAGGAAGCAGGAGTGAGGATGAAATGGCAGAAGTAAAAAGCAGGGTCAGGGGTCTGGGTTGAAAGAACACAATTGGAGTAGAGTTGAAGGTGACAGGAGATGAGTCTAGGTTTACTAGGAGAAATAGAAACAAAGTCTCTCGGGGAGGTTGGCCTTAAGTCTCACAACCACCAGATAGGTATTTCAGAAAACAAGAGGTTCACGACACATCTCTGAAAGGTTTGAGTTGCCTTATTCAGGTGTGATTATAGTGGGGGAATAGGCAAATCTACCAGAGAAGTGGCTAGGGCTCAGAGTCCTCCTAGGGGCAGCTGACGACAGGGCCAGAGCCAAGGGAACTGCTGTATCAGGAGGCCCACGAACAAATCAGGGGCATAGCCGCCTGTCACTTCCCTACCAGGAAGGAAGCCAGGTATATTACTATAACCAAGGCACACTGGGGTCTTCACTGTATGGAGAACGTGGCTCCTGCCCGCAATCCTATGGCTCCGCGTCATACACAGGAAGTAGGGCCTCTGCGCAACCAGAAATGGGAATGGGACTGAAGGAGATTCAGCCCACAAATATCCGACCACCAGCTTCCACCTCTGCAATCTGCCACCCTGTGTCTGCTCAACGCATCACAGAAACAAGTTTTCAAGGTGAGTATACAAACGGCAGAGAAAGTTGAAGAATGAGGTCGGCATTCACAAACGGGGTCAAATCGACAGCTGGGAAGGGGTGTAGAGACAGGTAGAATTTAGATCCTGAGCCTTTAATAACCACTACCTTCTCTCAGTGCTCTCTGTTTTTAGACTCTATGTAAGAACAGCTAGGGCTTCCCTGGTGGCGCCTGCCAATGCAGGGGACACGGCTTCGAGCCCCGGTCTGCGAAGATCCCACATGCCGTGCAGCAACTAAGCGCATGTGCCACAACGACTGAGCCTGCATTCCAGAGCCCGTGAGCCGCAACTACCGAAGCCCACGCGCCTACAGCCCATGCTCCGCAACAAGAGAGGCCACCGCGATGAGAAGCCCGCACACCGCAACCAAGAGTAGACCCCGCTAGCCGCAACTAGAGAAAGCCCGTGCACACCAATGAGGACCCAGTGCAGCCAAAAAAATAAATACGTAGAATAAATAAGTTCAACCAATCAATCAATCAATAAACGTAAATTAAAAAAAAAAAAACAAAAAAACAGAACACCTAATGCAGGTGGGAAGGTGGGAGGGACACTGTAAAGGTCATCTATGCTACATGTACAAGAACCCCGAGAGCACACCAATAGGTACCACATTTTTCACTGCTGTAGCCGAGCATTCCCCCTGTACTACCACACTGTAGCACTCCCTTCCCTCGTCTACTGCTACAGTCTCTTTGGAAGGTGTTTCAGAACTCTTGTTATGAGAGTGCCAGTTGAACTGTCCTCACTTCCGTCATTTATACCAGGATTTAAGACCTTGTGGTCCGAGATCCTGTCCAGAGAGCAAGCAGGCTAAGACTCTGTCTTTGTTTCTATATTTCATCAGAAAGGGCTCTACCCCCTCTCCTAGTTCATGGTGTGAAGTGTTCTTAGCCTCTCGGGAAAGTGGGGAGAATTCAAAGGACTCTCTATGAGAATGCTAGGCTTTGTAAAACATTTCAGTTGTTTAAAAAGAAGACTCATTTTGTATTGGACTTACAACAGTCCTATGAGATACAAAGAGAGCCAAGGATCAGTGACATGAAATGATCACCAGTAAGAATTACAACAGTCACCGCTTACCTCGTAGCATAGGGCACTGTCCATGATCCTTAAGAAGAGTTAGTAGAAATGCCTTGCCCATCTTGCCCCTGAACCCCTTGAAAGGTACACGACTGCTGTGTTGGTGTTTAGGGGGAGCATCTCACTTACCCGGGACTGACTTCAACCTTGATTCCTCTGTAGTGATGGAGACTTCCCCGCTGATGAAAAATTCCCTGGGATTGCAACCTCCAAGCCAGACCGCTTTCCTATGGAATGACAGAGAACTTCAGAGAACTTGTCAAGATGAAACACCAGTCAGTCTGCGGGAGAAAGGGAAGAAGAGAACGATGGAAATCGTTTCTGGGAAACTATTTTTACATTATGTTTTGTTTGTTCCTGGTAAATAAACTGAAATCTTCTTAACATTCAAACAAAATCTAAACCACTAAATTCAACAACACAGGAGTATAACTTTTGAAAAAAATTTCTTTGGCTGCGCAGCATGTGGGATCTTAGCTCCCCAACCAGGGATTGAACCCACGCCTGCTGCATTGGAAGCGCAGAGTCTTCACCACTGGACCACCAGGGAAGTCCCAGGAATAGAACTTTTAAAGGAGAAGGTATAAACCCCTGGGTTATATGAACTGGAGATTTTTAGTAAGAAGTCAATAGATCTTTTGTTAGGCACATTTTATGTTAGGCTGTCTCCCTGCACAGGACGCAGGCGCCTTGAAAATGGAAATCACATCCCTCTATAGTACGTCCCTCTTCTTTCTGCTTTGCAGTTTGCTGCTCCACTTGTTCAACCCCACCTAGTAATAACCTATACTTCCCTTGTTCCTGTTTTCCCATCTGGAAAACAGACAAAAGGCAACCAAACAACGCAAAGGTCTCAACAAATAAGGGATACCCAAAACCAGAGATGGCCAGAACTTCTGTATCCCTCATGAAACCTAGCCCGGTGTTCAATACTTAGGTATCATTAATACATGCGTGTTGACTGAAACAGTTGAAACGCAATTCTTCCACTTCCCAGTTTAGTTTTAGTCCTCATACAAAACCTGATCATCAAATTCCTTAATGCTAGGAATCACAGTGAAAAATAATTTCTCAACTGACTTCTGTCAGATGAGTGAGAACTAAGGTTAATTCAGTGTATCTGAAGCATAGAAAGTGAGGGCAAACGTGGCACAAGATGGGGCTAGAGAAGCAGAGAGGATTCTAGAGCACGCAGAGTCTTAAAGGCCACCAGTGTGTTTTCTATTCTCAAAACAATGTTTGTGAGCGATGTTTATGAGCAATGTTCCAACTTGCTTTGAAGGTTTCTTGTGTGAAGAATGGATTGGAGGGAAACAAGATATATGGACACTAGTTAGGACCTAATCGCAACAGACAGGCAAGTTCAGTATTAGGATGTTGAGGGAGAGCTGACAGATTCCAAAGAAATTCAGGAGATAAACTGAAGCGGGCTTAATGGGGTATGAGATGGAGGAAAGGAAGGTCTTAGGGAATTAAAGGGTTTACTGCACACATGAGCAGAGTCTCAAAATTAATCATTTGAACGTACAGAGGTGGATCTCCCAAATGACACCGGTTAGGAAGCAACGGTACGCCCTTTAGAATTCCTAGAGACAGCACAAATCAACTGTTTCGATGGAAAATTCGGCGGGACCCTTGATTTCCATGGGAATATAGAGAAAAGAGACACTGATCTGGCTTGCAGGTATTTAGGAAGTTGTTAGCCTGACATCACATACTAGTCTCATGTAAGTAGGCCGTCTGAAGTATGAAGCTTAGGGGAAAAACCTTGAAGAAAACTTAAAAGCTTAAGCCACACCTCTATACTACACCACCTTTCACAGTTTCTTCTCAGATAAGCAGCATCCCCATCAGTGAAGAAACTCACATCTCATAATAGGAACAACAGGCCTAAAAATTAAATGTGTGTCTTTGGAGGTCCCATCTATGCGATATCTTCCTGGTACCAGAAAAGTCCCCAGGAAGATCGATCTTTGCACCCCTGAAAGCTTACCACCAAGGAAAATGACTAGGTCCATAGATTTCCTCCCTCAAACCAGCCTACCTCACACATAAATCACTAGCAACTCAGCCCTTAACTCACATTATCACAGTCACAAGAGTGGTTAGGGAGAAAAGCACTAACCAGGGGAACTAACACAGAGGCAATCCAGGCCAAGCTGGGCTGGTGGCAGATATCTGCTCCTTACGCTCGGGTGCATAATGCGACTCACCACAATGCCTTTTTCACAGACCCTTTTTAAAGTTTCTCCACAAAATCCAACAGCTCAAGTTAGTTCATGACGCTTCAAGGTAAACAATCGTCAAGAGAAAAACATGCAATATGTCTTACAATGTTGGATTCCTTACAAATAGGACAAGGAAATAACCATGTAGACAAAACCAGAGCATTTGAAAACATCTGCGTTCTACAAACATACCAGTGAATGCTATAAATAAGGTAATATGACATAAAACAAAATGAAAACTAGATGTGAGACTGTTCTCTTCAGTGTACAGACTTCATGGCAGTTGCTGCACGATCTAGCTACTTATATCTACAACTCTCTGTTCTGTTAATACAAAATGAGGCCCAAGTGTGTCAACTTGTTTCCCACAGAAACCAAAAAACCTACATGCATCTCTTTTCTCCGGTGCCCTTTCACCTTACCTGCTCCCAGTTCTCCACCAATGTCCTCCTCTTTCTCTAATTATTCTCCTCTTCATTGTGCTTGGCCTTGCACCCAAGCATGCAAGACAGAGAGTCCTAGAGGTCCGAGATTCTAGAGGGGCTGTTTGCAAGGGGGAGGAGATTACGGTAACTGCCACACTGTATATACTTCTGTGCAAAGAAAGAGGGACAGTGTTCAGAATGTCTCTCACATATAAAAAGAGCTGGATGGCAGGATACCTGTGTGGCCCAAGGAACTAGAGCTAGCAAATCATGGGCAAAACAATTGCAACCAAAGGCTGGAAGAGGAAAGGTCTGCAACCAGCTCTGTCTCCTGGCTCTCTGGTATTTGCTGCCAATGGGCAGAGTCTATTTCGTGAAGCATCAAGCACTGAAAAGAAGACTCCTGCTGCTGGAAGTTGACAGGAAGGAACATCCAATGCAAGATCAAGGCTTGTCCTAGAAGCAATGCCCATAATGGAAGAAAAAAAAAAAAAAAAAAAAAAAAGAAAGCGGAAGAGAAATGTTAAGTCGCAAGTCCAACCTGGCCCCCAGCCTAGCCCAGCCCAAGGAAGGTAGGAGTCAAGGAGAAGAAACTAAAAGAGAAGAGCCTTGGACCACAACATTCTCCACAGGGTACACTCAACAAACTTCACCCTGCTCTTTAACCAAGTTACAACTGTAATAGTTCAAACTACATGGCTCTTTCCTTCCTAAGGATACTAGTTAAATAAGATCTATATAGCTCTAAGTATATGATACATAAAATAGAATACTCTGTAGAATATAAGTAACTGTTAGTTAATTATATTAATGAACGTCTGTAAGAAATGTTGCAATGATTTCCCTAATGGAAGAGCCTGGGGGAGGTAAATCTGTCTTCTAGGATTTCCTCCCCAGAGCTCAGAAATTGAGGGGTTGTTTTAGCTCTCCTACGCTCTCTTCACCCAAGCCCACCCTCCTGTTGGGGATCGGACCTCCCTATTGGCTAGCTCATACCTTTCAACTGCCTGCTTTGTGACATCACTCTCCTACCAAACCTACTACCACTTGGTAGAGGTCTTGGGGTTTCCGTGGAGCCGTTTGGACCAGTAACCAGTGACCTTTGTACTGGACACGTGCGCCGTTCAGCTGCAGCCACTCAGACATCCTCTAGTGTTGTCTCCTCATCCCTTGTACCTGCAGTTGATGTCTCCTCTTCTCTGACCATGTCAGGTAAGAAAAGAAACTTTGGAAAGTTTTGCGTTCGATTTCTTGTGCCCCTAAATTGAGGAGGAGATTCAAAATAGCGTGGAATAATGAGGGAAAGTATTGAACTACAAGTCTGGAGACCTAATTTCAGTTTTGACTTTGACGTTTACTGTCTGTGTGACTTTGGACAAATCACTGACTGCCTCACAAAGCCTGCTGCTTTCCTTATCTGTTACGTTAGGATACCACATTGGGTTGATCACTCTGATCCCCTTCTTTTCCAATATTGAGCCTTAAAGGGTACCCATGTAGAAAATGAAATCAGAGACTTCTCAAAAGAGTGTTTCAACAGAAACATAGAAAAGCCAGGTGACACAGAAAACTAGCGATATATACCAAGATGTTTCATCTCCAATGGTCTCCCTCCACTAGTATTTCGACTAGTTGAAAAGAGAGAATAGGGAGAGAGGATGGAGAGTACTGGGCTATATAGGGAGGCACAGAGTCAAACGTAAGCAAGTTTAGGATTGTTTTCATTAGCACAGGCCAACAGGAACCAAGAGATGGGAAAAAAATATAAGAATGAAGAGGGAAAGCATAGAGGAGCTCTCAAGAAAGAGGCAGTTTGCCATGGAATGTTGATGGGAGCCAAAGATTTTAAATTAAAGCAGAAACAGCACAGAGGGAAATCTGCTCAGAGCAGGGCAAAACAAAGCTGATGGTAGCAAATCCTTACATTAACAGACTAAGAAGGAAAGTAAGGCCAGAACAGGGGATCACCAGGAAGGGCAGCCTATCAGAAAAGTCATACTCCGTTTTCTTTCTTTTATTGCCTCTCTGAATACAGCTGGCACTTGACAGTTTGGAATAGAAACATTTTAGAAGTATGTTTTAGAAATGATGCTTCCTAGAAACCAGAAACCAAAGTGGTTATCTAGGGGGCTGCTTTTCAGTGTTCTATTCTTTCTAATTTTTAAACTAGGTAGACATTTGACCAATTAAACATTTTAAATGATATCTTCTACATTGAATCAGAAGGACTATTTCCTTTGTGTGATATGTAGCTTCTAAGGCAAGGTTGCTTTTCAATTTTTACAGTTATTTCCTTCCTAACACAGAGAGCACATTGATCAACAGCCATCGTTCGCTTGTAGATCTTAGCTACCGGAGAAGAAAAAGAAAAAGTCAAGCCCCACATCTCTAATTCCCCATTTAGGGAATTCCCTGGCGGTCCAGCGCTTAGGACTCGGTGCTTTCACGGCCAGGGCCACGCGGCGCGGCAAAAGAAAAAAAGAAAACACAAACATCCACATTTATCTAAAACAATGTTGTGGAGTCCTTTGGATTTTCTTACATTTGAAAATCTTTTTTAATTGGATTCTAGGGATGATGGTTTTTTGAGGTCTTGGGATGTCATCTTCTTGGATGTGGAAGATGATTCTAAGTTCTAGGATAAATACAAAAACCTTCTTGATACTTTTTAAGCTTCCTTTCTGCTTATTATATGAGTTATATTCATGGAAAGATATATTTCTCCTAGGCTTAATACCTGTTACTTGCTGGGTAAAAATATGAATGAGCACAATAATGAAACTCTTTTACACTTACTATTTTGCTGTCTGCTTTGTACCGGTTTTCATTGAAATACTTGTCTATATATGTTGTGGCTACCTATACATTCACATTTGTTGCATTCTGTTGCTTGTTGTGCATTTTTTACTGATTTATCGTCTCTGTCTGTATGCATTGGCTAGGAATTCATTCACCTCTATCACCTCCATCGTGTTTTTTGGTTAATAGTATTCACTAAAATAGAGTGGGCAAAATTCACTTTCATAATATTGCATGTATGGTACAGAATGTCATTTGTTAGTAAATTCATTAGGCTTTGATACTTGCCCACATACCCCAGTTTTCATTAATATCTATGGATTTCTTTTTCGTTACGTAACATGTTTTTCATGATTTTTCTTTGTCTTTCTAGAACTTATTGTATCTTCCTCCATATAAATCATACGCAATAGATCAGCTTATTCATCTATTAATTATTACTGCTATTATTATTGGTGGTGGTGTTATAACCACTTTATAGATGAGTAATCTGAAGTAATCAGATAACTTTTCTCTTTCCAAAAGCACTTAAGAAATCCACTTTCGGGTAATCATTTTGAGGTAGGATGAGAAACCAGGCTTGAAGAGGGCAAAAATGACTCTTTCAGTTCACCAGTTGGACTGAGCTATACGTCAACTCTAGGTAATAGCGTGGGAACTGCACAAGCAAAGGGAGACACTGAAGATGACAATGGTAATGGCCGTACTGTTTTCTAATGGACAAAAAAAATGCTTATATTATAAGTTCTATTTCTCCTGCTTTCTGGCACTATCATGCTCAGAGTGGAGTCCTGGCAAGGAAGTCAGGATACTTAGGTTCTGAAACCTGGTAATGACACTAACATAATGAGAGAACTTGAACAAGTCAACCCGACCTCTCTGAGCCTCAGTTTCCTTACTCGTGAAATGAGACTGAAAAAAGAGAAAGTTCTCTAAGGGCCTCCTAGTTCTAAAATGCTTCCAGTCTAGGAAATAGCATAGAAGTCAATACGAGTGCAGGCTGAAGGGAAAGACAGGGCAGGGAGAAGGTTGCTTCCAGCCTAGAGAACAATGTCTGAACCATACCACTTGGCTCTTCTGCCCATCTGTGCCCAAGATGGGAGCACAGGCAGTTAATACAGAAGAGTGGAAAACTGCTCAGTCCTTACAGCCATCATTAACTGTCTGATTTTGGGTTTCTCAGGAAGGGTCGATAGTAGAGGTGTCCTGAGAGCAAGAACCTTAAGATAATGCTGTTCCTCAAACGTAGTGAGAATTTCTCAACCTCCCTGAGTTTTTCATGACCCTCTTGTTCTTACAGAAAATTTCCAAAATCCATCTCTACTTGGAACTCTAAATTCTCTGCAGCATTCTCTTCCTGTGGTGAGCAATGCAACTTCCCTAACACGAAGTGTCTGCAACTTCTCCAGAGTCTCTGCCCCTGCCGTCAGTTCGGCATCGGCTACCGGTACCTCTTTCCAGACACTCATGGGTAGTGCCTACCTTTACCAACATTCCAGCACGACTATGTTATCTGGAGTTACTGACCACAGCCAGATCTCCACTTCAGCTCCTTCCTATCCAGGTGTTCTTGAGTGGGACATCACAGGAAGCACTGAAAAGAATTCCTCTTCACTCGGAGACTTTACTCTGGCACTCACTGACCGGCACCCAGCTGCTTCCTCCATGTTTATGGCAGCCCAGTATGATAAAACTTCAGACGCCAATAACATGGTCCCTCTATATCCATCACTTTCTGCCAGGCTTGCTCAGGGAGCACCATCTCAGATTCCAAATCAGGGGCATAGCCGCCTGTCACTTCCCTACCAGGAAGGAAGCCAGGTATATTACTATAACCAAGGCACACTGGGGTCTTCACTGTATGGAGAACTTGGCTCCTGCCCGCAATCCTATGGCTCCGCGTCATACACAGGAAGTAGGGCCTCTGCGCAACCAGAAATGGGAATGGGACTGAAGGAGATTCAGCCCACAAATATCCGACCACCAGCTTCCACCTCTGCAATCTGCCACCCTGTGTCTGCTCAACGCATCACAGAAACAAGTTTTCAAGGTGAGTATACAAACGGCAGAGAAAGCTGAAGAATGAGGTCGGCATTCACAAATGGGGTCAAATCGACAGCTGGGAAGGGGTGTAGAGACAGGTAGAATTTAGATCCTGAGCCTTTAGTAACCACTACCTTCGCTCAGTGCCCTCTGTTTTTAGACTCTATGTAAGAACACCTAGGGCTTCCCTGGTGGCGCCGTGGTTAAGAATCCGCCTGCCAATGCAATGCGGGGGACACGGGTTCGAGCCCTGGTCTGGGAAGATCCCACATGCCGTGGAGCAACTAAGCCCATGTGCCACAACGACTGAGCCTGCATTCTAGAGCCCGTGAGCCGCAACTACCGAAGCCCACGCGACTAGAGCGCATGCTCCGCAACTAGAGAAGCCCGCACAGCGCAACCAAGAGTAGACCCCGCTAGCCGCAACTAGAGAAAGCCCGTGCACAGCAATGAAGACCCTGTGCAGCCAAAAAAATAAATACGTAGAATAAATAAGTTCAAACAATCAATCAATAAATAAACGTAAATTAAAAAAAAACAAAAAAACAAAAAAACAAAAAGAACACCTAATGCAGGTGGGAAGGTGGCAGGGACACTGTAAAGGTCATCTATGCTACATGTACAAGAACCCCGAGAGCACACCAATAGGTACCACATTTTTCACTGCTGTAGCCGAGCATTCCCCCTGTACTACCACACTGTAGCACTCCCTTCCCTCGTCTACTGCTACAGTCTCTTTGGAAGGTGTCTCAGAACTCTTGTTATGAGAGTGCCAGTTGAAGTGTCCTCACTTCCGTCATTTATACCAGGATTTAAGACCTTGTGGTCCGAGATCCTGTCCAGAGAGCAAGCAGGCTAAGACTCTGTCTTTGTTTCTGTATTTCATCAGAAAGGGCTCTACCCCCTCTCCTAGTTCATGGTGTGAAGTGTTCTTAGCCTCTCGGGAAAGTGGGGAGAATTGAAAGGACTCTATATGAGAATGCTAGGCTTTGTAAAACATTTCAGTTGTTTAAAAAGAAGACTCATTTTGTATTGGACTTACAACAGTCCTATGAGATACAAAGAGAGCCAAGGATCAGTGACATGAAATGATCACCAGTTAAGCATTACAACAGTCACCGCTTACCTCGTAGCATAGGGCACTGTCCATGATCCTTAAGAAGAGTTAGTAGAAATGCCTTGCCCATCTTGCCCCTGAACCCCTTGAAAGGTACATGACTGCTGTGTTGGTGTTTAGGGGGAGCATCTCATTTACCAGGGACTGACTTCTCCCTTGATCCCTTTGTAGTGATGGAGACTTCCCTGGTGATGAAAAATTCCCTGGGATTGCAACCTCCAAGCCAGACGTTTTGTGTGACACAAACTCAAGAACTCCCCAAGTCCTGCAGTAGCAGAAACAGTCACATACTTGAGAGTAACCCACCATCTGAACTTGGGGACATTTCAGTGACAGCTCCAGTCCAGAGTGCCAGGCGTCTCCTGGCCCTGCCTCCAGCTCCAAGCCAGGGACAAACAGAGAGTAAGAACGTGGAGGATATCAAAACCAAGCTGTCAAAGCCTCTGGAGGCCTACCAGATCCCAATAGAAAACCAAGATCCTCCACTACTCCCTTTAGGAATCCCTGATATTCCCCAGCCGCTGGCCTGCACCGATCCCCTCAGCCAAGAGGAGCAGCCTGGTTCTGAAAATGCTGATCTGGGAGAGAACAGCCTGAGTCGTCAGGACCTAGGGACACTTGAAAATGGGACTGAACCTAGCAGTGGTCTTGCAGACATTACTACACTGGCGGAGGATATTCACCTTCCCCAGCTCTTTAATTCTTGGAAAGATCTTGATCGATCCCAAGGTCCCAACGTGATCAAAGCTGAAGACACCAGAGCCATTAAGGTGAATCAGGTGCAGGAAAAGCCAAGTGTCGTAAAGGTTCCCTCTGATCAACCCAGGAAGAACAAACAGAAAGCCTCTGAGCCTATCGGTGGTGCTCCCAAGGCCAAAATCCAGCCAAAGGATCCAGAGTGCCTGTTAGGGGGAGAAGCGGTTATATGCACTGCTGCAGTCAGTGACAGGGCTCCTGCGAACACGGCCAAGCACTCTCAAGGCAAACCTCAGAAAGCTGCATCCGGAAAGATCAGCAAAACTGAGAGCCATGGGCAGGAAAAGACCAAAAGGACCAGAGGAAGAAACAAGGCTGAAGAGAACAAGCAGTCAGGGAACAAAGTCAAGGCAGAAGACAAGCCAGCAATCCCCAACACGAAGCGAAAGGAACACCAAACTGAGCTTCGCCAAGAGAGCTTTCAAAAGCCTCGAACCTCCCTTGGCGTGCGCATGCTGGAGTCTGTGAAGGTTCTTCATGCGCTGGGGAAGAAGAATGAGACGAAAACTGGGCTCTCTTCCTGTCGGCTCTTGGGAAATTCAAGCAACCCCAAAGACCCCCAGCCACCCCCAGCGATCCAGCCACGGCGGCATACCCCACGTGAGGGTAAGAGGCCTGAGAAAACGCAAGTCCAAGCCCAGAAACCAGACAGCAGTGCTGAAACAGAGTGTCCATCTCCATCCCAGTGTGAGCGGCCTCCTCCTGGGAAGGTCAAGTTGATACCTCTGCCTTTTTCTGCCTGGGACAAGCCTCAAGCTCGACCCGCTCCTCGGAGGCCACAGTCTCTGGCCTCACATCGGCCTGCTGTGGCTTACCGTGCCCAGCCTGGTTCTACTGACTCAGCTCAACCTGCTGCAGTCAATTCATCCCAGCCAGCTCCTGCCTCTTTGCCAGGTCCCGCCAAACCAGCTCAGCCAACTGTGGCCAACCCAACCCAACCGGCTTGGACCAACCATACCCAGCCTCGTGTCCCTCAGCCTGCTGCTCCTAGGCCTGCACCCTACAAAACTTCATCTGGCGCTTCTCTCCAGCGCGAGCCTGTTCCCCCTGCTGTGACTAAGCGCCAGTCCCCACCCAAGCTCCAAACCCAACTTCTACTCCAAGACTTCAGCAAGCAACGAGTTCCATGGAGGGAACCCAACGTGCCTGAGCCAGTCATGTCAAAGCCCATCGAACAAGAGCAGAGGCCAGAGCGAGAGGCCATGAAGAGGCGGGCTCAACAACAACGGGAGAATGCTGCCAGATACACCTCTTCGGGGAAGCTGCAATTTTTCACCCAGAGGGACAAAGAAATGGAAATTGCTGACTACTACGGATACGTCAGGTGACAGCTGCTAGGATTCTTGCTGCCACCTTGGCTACCAGCGGTTCTTCCATACATAGGTAAGATAGGTATAGAACGGAATAAGTAAATGGAATAGAATTAATAGATGAGTAATAAACCTTTCGAATTTTGAGATGCTGCTAACTGGGGCGTGAGAAAGGAAGGCCTGAAAGTTGGATGGGAGAATGAAGGAAAGGGGTAAAAACTGAGGAAAGAGGAAGGAACTTGGCCCAGGGCTAGGAAGGCCAAAAGAGACGTATGGATTTAGGAAAGGAAGCAGGAGTGAGGATGAAATGGCAGAAGTAAAAAGCAGGGTCAGGGGTCTGGGTTGAAAGAACACAATTGGAGTAGAGTTGAAGGTGACAGGAGATGAGTCTAGGTTTACTAGGAGAAATAGAAACAAAGTCTCTCGGGGAGGTTGGCCTTAAGTCTCACAACCACCAGATAGGTATTTCAGAAAACAAGAGGTTCACGACACATCTCTGAAAGGTTTGAGTTGCCTTATTCAGGTGTGATTATAGTGGGGGAATAGGCAAATCTACCAGAGAAGTGGCTAGGGCTCAGAGTCCTCCTAGGGGCAGCTGACGACAGGGGCAGAGCCAAGGGAACTGCTGCATCAGGAGGCCCACGAACAAATCAGGGGCATAGCCGCCTGTCACTTCCCTACCAGGAAGGAAGCCAGGTATATTACTATAACCAAGGCACACTGGGGTCTTCACTGTATGGAGAACTTGGCTCCTGCCCGCAATCCTATGGCTCCGCGTCATACACAGGAAGTAGGGCCTCTGCGCAACCAGAAATGGGAATGGGACTGAAGGAGATTCAGCCCACAAATATCCGACCACCAGCTTCCACCTCTGCAATCTGCCACCCTATGTCTGCTCAACGCATCACAGAAACAAGTTTTCAAGGTGAGTATACAAACGGCAGAGAAAGTTGAAGAATGAGGTCGGCATTCACAAACGGGGTCAAATCGACAGCTGGGAAGGGGTGTAGAGACAGGTAGAATTTAGATCCTGAGCCTTTAATAACCACTACCTTCTCTCAGTGCTCTCTGTTTTTAGACTCTATGTAAGAACAGCTAGGGCTTCCCTGGTGGCGCCTGCCAATGCAGGGGACACGGCTTCGAGCCCCGGTCTGCGAAGATCCCACATGCCGTGCTGCAACTAAGCGCATGTGCCACAACGACTGAGCCTGCATTCCAGAGCCCGTGAGCCGCAACTACCGAAGCCCACGCGCCTACAGCCCATGCTCCGCAACAAGAGAGGCCACCGCGATGAGAAGCCCGCACACCGCAACCAAGAGTAGACCCCGCTAGCCGCAACTAGAGAAAGCCCGTGCACAGCAATGAGGACCCAGTGCAGCCAAAAAAATAAATACGTAGAATAAATAAGTTCAATCAATCAATCAATCAATAAACGTAAATTAAAAACAAACAAACAAACAAAAAAACAGAACACCTAATGCAGGTGGGAAGGTGGGAGGGACACTGTAAAGGTCATCTATGCTACATGTACAAGAACCCCGAGAGCACACCAATAGGTACCACATTTTTCACTGCTGTAGCCGAGCATTCCCCCTGTACTACCACACTGTAGCACTCCCTTCCCTCGTCTACTGCTACAGTCTCTTTGGAAGGTGTTTCAGCACTCTTGTTATGAGAGTGCCAGTTGAAGTGTCCTCACTTCCGTCATTTATACCAGGATTTAAGACCTTGTGGTCCGAGATCCTGTCCAGAGAGCAAGCAGGCTAAGACTCTGTCTTTGTTTCTATATTTCATCAGAAAGGGCTCTACCCCCTCTCCTAGTTCATGGTGTGAAGTGTTCTTAGCCTCTCGGGAAAGTGGGGAGAATTCAAAGGACTCTCTATGAGAATGCTAGGCTTTGTAAAACATTTCAGTTTTTTAAAAAGAAGACTCATTTTGTATTGGACTTAACAACAGTCCTATGAGATACAAAGAGAGCCAAGGATCAGTGACATGAAATGATCACCAGTAAGAATTACAACAGTCACCGCTTACCTCGTAGCATAGGGCACACTGTCCATGATCCTTAAGAAGAGTTAGTAGAAATGCCTTGCCCATCTTGCCCCTGAACCCCTTGAAAGGTACACGACTGCTGTGTTGGTGTTTAGGGGGAGCATCTCACTTACCCGGGACTGACTTCAACCTTGATTCCTCTGTAGTGATGGAGACTTCCCCGCTGATGAAAAATTCCCTGGGATTGCAACCTCCAAGCCAGACCGCTTTCCTATGGAATGACAGAGAACTTCAGAGAACTTGTCAAGATGAAACACCAGTCAGTCTGCGGGAGAAAGGGAAGAAGAGAACGATGGAAATCGTTTCTGGGAAACTATTTTTACATTATGTTTTGTTTGTTCCTGGTAAATAAACTGAAATCTTCTTAACATTCAAACAAAATCTAAACCACTAAATTCAACAACACAGGAGTATAACTTTTGAAAAAAATTTCTTTGGCTGCGCAGCATGTGGGATCTTAGCTCCCCAACCAGGGATTGAACCCACGCCTGCTGCATTGGAGGCGCAGAGTCTTCACCACTGGACCACCAGGGAAGTCCCAGGAATAGAACTTTTAAAGGAGAAGGTATAAACCCCTGGGTTATATGAACTGGAGATTTTTAGTAAGAAGTCAATAGATCTTTTGTTAGGCACATTTTATGTTAGGCTGTCTCCCTGCACAGGACGCAGGCGCCTTGAAAATGGAAATCACATCCCTCTATAGTACGTCCCTCTTCTTTCTGCTTTGCAGTTTGCTGCTCCACTTGTTCAACCCCACCTAGTAATAACCTATACTTCCCTTGTTCCTGTTTTCCCATCTGGAAAACAGACAAAAGGCAACCAAACAACGCAAAGGTCTCAACAAATAAGGGATACCCAAAACCAGAGATGGCCAGAACTTCTGTATCCCTCATGAAACCTAGCCCGGTGTTCAATACTTAGGTATCATTAATACATGCGTGTTGACTGAAACAGTTGAAACGCAATTCTTCCACTTCCCAGTTTAGTTTTAGTCCTCATACAAAACCTGATCATCAAATTCCTTAATGCTAGGAATCACAGTGAAAAATAATTTCTCAACTGACTTCTGTCAGATGAGTGAGAACTAAGGTTAATTCAGTGTATCTGAAGCATAGAAAGTGAGGGCAAACGTGGCACAAGATGGGGCTAGAGAAGCAGAGAGGATTCTAGAGCACGCAGAGTCTTAAAGGCCACCAGTGTGTTTTCTATTCTCAAAACAATGTTTGTGAGCGATGTTTATGAGCAATGTTCCAACTTGCTTTGAAGCTTTCTTGTGTGAAGAATGGATTGGAGGGAAACAAGATATATGGACACTAGTTAGGACCTAATCGCAACAGACAGGCAAGTTCAGTATTAGGATGTTGAGGGAGAGCTGACAGATTCCAAAGAAATTCAGGAGATAAACTGAAGCGGGCTTCATGGGGTATGAGATGGAGGAAAGGAAGGTCTTAGGGAATTAAAGGGTTTACTGCACACATGAGCAGAGTCTCAAAATTAATCATTTGAACGTACAGAGGGGGATCGATCTCCCAAATGACACCGGTTAGGAAGCAACGGTACGCCCTGTAGAATTCCTAGAGACAGCACAAATCAACTGTTTCGATGGAAAATTCGGCGGGACCCTTGATTTCCATGGGAATATAGAGAAAAGAGACACTGATCTGGCTTGCAGGTATTTAGGAAGTTGTTAGCCTGACATCACATACTAGTCTCATGTAAGTAGGCCGTCTGAAGTATGAAGCTTAGGGGAAAAACCTTGAAGAAAACTTAAAAGCTTAAGCCACACCTCTATACTACACCACCTTTCACAGTTTCTTCTCAGATAAGCAGCATCCCCATCAGTGAAGAAACTCACATCCCATAATAGGAACAACAGGCCTAAAAATTAAATGTGTGTCTTTGGAGGTCCCATCTATGCGATATCTTCCTGGTACCAGAAAAGTCCCCAGGAAGATCGATCTTTGCACCCCTGAAAGCTTACCACCAAGGAAAATGACTAGGTCCATAGATTTCCTCCCTCAAACCAGCCTACCTCACACATAAATCACTAGCAACTCAGCCCTTAACTCACATTATCACAGTCACAAGAGTGGTTAGGGAGAAAAGCACTAACCAGGGGAACTAACACAGAGGCAATCCAGGCCAAGCTGGGCTGGTGGCAGATATCTGCTCCTTACGCTCGGGTGCATAATGCGACTCACCACAATGCCTTTTTCACAGACCCTTTTTAAAGTTTCTCCACAAAATCCAACAGCTCAAGTTAGCTCATGACGCTTCAAGGTAAACAATCGTCAAGAGAAAAACATGCAATATGTCTTACAATGTTGGATTCCTTACAAATAGGACAAGGAAATAACCATGTAGACAAAACCAGAGCATTTGAAAACATCTGCGTTCTACAAACATACCAGTGAATGCTATAAATAAGGTAATATGACATAAAACAAAATGAAAACTAGATGTGAGACTGTTCTCTTCAGTGTACAGACTTCATGGCAGTTGCTGCACGATCTAGCTACTTATATCTACAACTCTCTGTTCTGTTAATACAAAATGAGGCCCAAGTGTGTCAACTTGTTTCCCACAGAAACCAAAAAACCTACATGCATCTCTTTTCTCCGGTGCCCTTTCACCTTACCTGCTCCCAGTTCTCCACCAATGTCCTCCTCTTTCTCTAATTATTCTCCTCTTCATTGTGCTTGGCCTTGCACCCAAGCATGCAAGACAGAGAGTCCTAGAGGTCCGAGATTCTAGAGGGGCTGTTTGCAAGGGGGAGGAGATTACGGTAACTGCCACACTGTATATACTTCTGTGCAAAGAAAGAGGGACAGTGTTCAGAATGTCTCTCACATATAAAAAGAGCTGGATGGCAGGATACCTGTGTGGCCCAAGGAACTAGAGCTAGCAAATCATGGGCAAAACAACTGCAACCAAAGGCTGGAAGAGGAAAGGTCTGCAACCAGCTCTGTCTCCTAGCTCTCTGGTATTTGCTGCCAATGGGCAGAGTCTATTTCGTGAAGCATCAAGCACTGAAAAGAAGACTCCTGCTGCTGGAAGTTGACAGGAAGGAACATCCAATGCAAGACCAAGGCTTGTCCTAGAAGCAATGCCCATAATGGAAGAAAAAAAAAAAAAAAGAAAGCGGAAGAGAAATGTTAAGTCGCAAGTCCAACCTGGCCCCCAGCCTAGCCCAGCCCAAGGAAGGTAGGAGTCAAGGAGAAGAAACTAAAAGAGAAGAGCCTTGGACCACAACATTCTCCACAGGGTACACTCAACAAACTTCACCCTGCTCTTTAACCAAGTTACAACTGTAATAGTTCAAACTACATGGCTCTTTCCTTCCTAAGGATACTAGTTAAATAAGATCTATATAGCTCTAAGTATATGATACATAAAATAGAATACTCTGTAGAATATAAGTAACTGTTAGTTAATTATATTAATGAACGTCTGTAAGAAATGTTGCAATGATTTCCCTAATGGAAGAGCCTGGGGGAGGTAAATCTGTCTTCTAGGATTTCCTCCGCAGAGCTCAGAAATTGAGGGGTTGTTTTAGCTCTCCTACGCTCTCTTCACCCAAGCCCGCCCTCCTGTTGGGGATCGGACCTCCCTATTGGCTAGCTCATACCTTTCAACTGCCTGCTTTGTGACATCACTCTCCTACCAAACCTACTACCACTTGGTAGAGGTCTTGGGGTTTCCGTGGAGCCGTTTGGACCAGTAACCAGTGACCTTTGTACTGGACACGTGCGCCGTTCAGCTGCAGCCACTCAGACATCCTCTAGTGTTGTCTCCTCATCCCTTGTACCTGCAGTTGATGTCTCCTCTTCTCTGACCATGTCAGGTAAGAAAAGAAACTTTGGAAAGTTTTGCGTTCGATTTCTTGTGCCCCTAAATTGAGGAGGAGATTCAAAATAGCGTGGAATAATGAGGGAAAGTATTGAACTACAAGTCTGGAGACCTAATTTCAGTTTTGACTTTGACGTTTACTGTCTGTGTGACTTTGGACAAATCACTGACTGCCTCACAAAGCCTGCTGCTTTCCTTATCTGTTACGTTAGGATACCACATTGGGTTGATCACTCTGATCCCCTTCTTTTCCAATATTGAGCCTTAAAGGGTACCCATGTAGAAAATGAAATCAGAGACTTCTCAAAAGAGTGTTTCAACAGAAACATAGAAAAGCCAGGTGACACAGAAAACTAGCGATATATACCAAGATGTTTCATCTCCAATGGTCTCCCTCCACTAGTATTTCGACTAGTTGAAAAGAGAGAATAGGGAGAGAGGATGGAGAGTACTGGGCTATATAGGGAGGCACAGAGTCAAACGTAAGCAAGTTTAGGATTGTTTTCATTAGCACAGGCCAACAGGAACCAAGAGATGGGAAAAAAATATAAGAATGAAGAGGGAAAGCATAGAGGAGCTCTCAAGAAAGAGGCAGTTTGCCATGGAATGTTGATGGGAGCCAAAGATTTTAAATTAAAGCAGAAACAGCACAGAGGGAAATCTGCTCAGAGCAGGGCAAAACAAAGCTGATGGTAGCAAATCCTTACATTAACAGACTAAGAAGGAAAGTAAGGCCAGAACAGGGGATCACCAGGAAGGGCAGCCTATCAGAAAAGTCATACTCCGTTTTCTTTCTTTTATTGCCTCTCTGAATACAGCTGGCACTTGACAGTTTGGAATAGAAACATTTTAGAAGTATGTTTTAGAAATGATGCTTCCTAGAAACCAGAAACCAAAGTGGTTATCTAGGGGGCTGCTTTTCAGTGTTCTATTCTTTCTAATTTTTAAACTAGGTAGACATTTGACCAATTAAACATTTTAAATGATATCTTCTACATTGAATCAGAAGGACTATTTCCTTTGTGTGATATGTAGCTTCTAAGGCAAGGTTGCTTTTCAATTTTTACAGTTATTTCCTTCCTAACACAGAGAGCACATTGATCAACAGCCATCGTTCGCTTGTAGATCTTAGCTACCGGAGAAGAAAAAGAAAAAGTCAAGCCCCACATCTCTAATTCCCCATTTAGGGAATTCCCTGGCGGTCCAGCGCTTAGGACTCGGTGCTTTCACGGCCAGGGCCACGCGGCGCGGCAAAAGAAAAAAAGAAAACACAAACATCCACGTTTATCTAAAACAATGTTGTGGAGTCCTTTGGATTTTCTTACATTTGAAAATCTTTTTTAATTGGATTCTAGGGATGATGGTTTTTTGAGGTCTTGGGATGTCATCTTCTTGGATGTGGAAGATGATTCTAAGTTCTAGGATAAATACAAAAACCTTCTTGATACTTTTTAAGCTTCCTTTCTGCTTATTATATGAGTTATATTCATGGACAGATATATTTCTCCTAGGCTTAATACCTGTTACTTGCTGGGTAAAAATATGAATGAGCACAATAATGAAACTCTTTTACACTTACTATTTTGCTGTCTGCTTTGTACCGGTTTTCATTGAAATACTTGTCTATATATGTTGTGGCTACCTATACATTCACATTTGTTGCATTCTGTTGCTTGTTGTGCATTTTTTACTGATTTATCGTCTCTGTCTGTATGCATTGGCTAGGAATTCATTCACCTCTATCACCTCCATCGTGTTTTTTGGTTAATAGTATTCACTAAAATAGAGTGGGCAAAATTCACTTTCATAATATTGCATGTATGGTACAGAATGTCATTTGTTAGTAAATTCATTAGGCTTTGATACTTGCCCACATACCCCAGTTTTCATTAATATCTATGGATTTCTTTTTCGTTACGTAACATGTTTTTCATGATTTTTCTTTGTCTTTCTAGAACTTATTGTATCTTCCTCCATATAAATCATACGCAATAGATCAGCTTATTCATCTATTAATTATTACTGCTATTATTATTGGTGGTGGTGTTATAACCACTTTATAGATGAGTAATCTGAAGTAATCAGATAACTTTTCTCTTTCCAAAAGCACTTAAGAAATCCACTTTCGGGTAATCATTTTGAGGTAGGATGAGAAACCAGGCTTGAAGAGGGCAAACATGACTCTTTCAGTTCACCAGTTGGACTGAGCTATACGTCAACTCTAGGTAATAGCGTGGGAACTGCACAAGCAAAGGGAGACACTGAAGATGACAATGGTAATGGCCGTACTGTTTTCTAATGGACAAAAAAAATGCTTATATTATAAGTTCTATTTCTCCTGCTTTCTGGCACTATCATGCTCAGAGTGGAGTCCTGGCAAGGAAGTCAGGATACTTAGGTTCTGAAACCTGGTAATGACACTAACATAATGAGAGAACCTGAACAAGTCAACCCGACCTCTCTGAGCCTCAGTTTCCTTACTCGTGAAATGAGACTGAAAAAAGAGAAAGTTCTCTAAGGGCCTCCTAGTTCTAAAATGCTTCCAGTCTAGGAAATAGCATAGAAGTCAATACGAGTGCAGGCTGAAGGGAAAGACAGGGCAGGGAGAAGGTTGCTTCCAGCCTAGAGAACAATGTCTGAACCATACCACTTGGCTCTTCTGCCCATCTGTGCCCAAGATGGGAGCACAGGCAGTTAATACAGAAGAGTGGAAAACTGCTCAGTCCTTACAGCCATCATTAACTGTCTGATTTTGGGTTTCTCAGGAAGGGTCGATAGTAGAGGTGTCCTGAGAGCAAGAACCTTAAGATAATGCTGTTCCTCAAACGTAGTGAGAATTTCTCAACCTCCCTGAGTTTTTCATGACCCTCTTGTTCTTACAGAAAATTTCCAAAATCCATCTCTACTTGGAACTCTAAATTCTCTGCAGCATTCTCTTCCTGTGGTGAGCAATGCAACTTCCCTAACACGAAGTGTCTGCAACTTCTCCAGAGTCTCTGCCCCTGCCGTCAGTTCGGCATCGGCTACCGGTACCTCTTTCCAGACACTCATGGGTAGTGCCTACCTTTACCAACATTCCAGCACGACTATGTTATCTGGAGTTACTGACCACAGCCAGATCTCCACTTCAGCTCCTTCCTATCCAGGTGTTCTTGAGTGGGACATCACAGGAAGCACTGAAAAGAATTCCTCTTCACTCGGAGACTTTACTCTGGCACTCACTGACCGGCACCCAGCTGCTTCCTCCATGTTTATGGCAGCCCAGTATGATAAAACTTCAGACGCCAATAACATGGTCCCTCTATATCCATCACTTTCTGCCAGGCTTGCTCAGGGAGCACCATCTCAGATTCCAAATCAGGGGCATAGCCGCCTGTCACTTCCCTACCAGGAAGGAAGCCAGGTATATTACTATAACCAAGGCACACTGGGGTCTTCACTGTATGGAGAACTTGGCTCCTGCCCGCAATCCTATGGCTCCGCGTCATACACAGGAAGTAGGGCCTCTGCGCAACCAGAAATGGGAATGGGACTGAAGGAGATTCAGCCCACAAATATCCGACCACCAGCTTCCACCTCTGCAATCTGCCACCCTGTGTCTGCTCAACGCATCACAGAAACAAGTTTTCAAGGTGAGTATACAAACGGCAGAGAAAGCTGAAGAATGAGGTCGGCATTCACAAATGGGGTCAAATCGACAGCTGGGAAGGGGTGTAGAGACAGGTAGAATTTAGATCCTGAGCCTTTAGTAACCACTACCTTCGCTCAGTGCCCTCTGTTTTTAGACTCTATGTAAGAACACCTAGGGCTTCCCTGGTGGCGCCGTGGTTAAGAATCCACCTGCCAATGCAATGCGGGGGACACGGGTTCGAGCCCTGGTCTGGGAAGATCCCACATGCCGTGGAGCAACTAAGCCCATGTGCCACAACAACTGAGCCTGCATTCTAGAGCCCGTGAGCCGCAACTACCGAAGCCCACGCGCCTAGAGCGCATGCTCCGCAACAAGAGAAGCCCGCACAGCGCAACCAAGAGTAGACCCCGCTAGCCGCAACTAGAGAAAGCCCGTGCACAGCAATGAAGACCCTGTGCAGCCAAAAAAATAAATACGTAGAATAAATAAGTTCAAACAATCAATCAATAAATAAACGTAAATTAAAAAAAAACAAAAAAACAAAAAAACAAAAAGAACACCTAATGCAGGTGGGAAGGTGGCAGGGACACTGTAAAGGTCATCTATGCTACATGTACAAGAACCCCGAGAGCACACCAATAGGTACCACATTTTTCACTGCTGTAGCCGAGCATTCCCCCTGTACTACCACACTGTAGCACTCCCTTCCCTCGTCTACTGCTACAGTCTCTTTGGAAGGTGTCTCAGAACTCTTGTTATGAGAGTGCCAGTTGAAGTGTCCTCACTTCCGTCATTTATACCAGGATTTAAGACCTTGTGGTCCGAGATCCTGTCCAGAGAGCAAGCAGGCTAAGACTCTGTCTTTGTTTCTGTATTTCATCAGAAAGGGCTCTACCCCCTCTCCTAGTTCATGGTGTGAAGTGTTCTTAGCCTCTCGGGAAAGTGGGGAGAATTGAAAGGACTCTATATGAGAATGCTAGGCTTTGTAAAACATTTCAGTTGTTTAAAAAGAAGACTCATTTTGTATTGGACTTACAACAGTCCTATGAGATACAAAGAGAGCCAAGGATCAGTGACATGAAATGATCACCAGTTAAGCATTACAACAGTCACCGCTTACCTCGTAGCATAGGGCACTGTCCATGATCCTTAAGAAGAGTTAGTAGAAATGCCTTGCCCATCTTGCCCCTGAACCCCTTGAAAGGTACACGACTGCTGTGTTGGTGTTTAGGGGGAGCATCTCATTTACCAGGGACTGACTTCTCCCTTGATCCCTTTGTAGTGATGGAGCCTTCCCTGGTGATGAAAAATTCCCTGGGATTGCAACCTCCAAGCCAGACGTTTTGTGTGACACAAACTCAAGAACTCCCCAAGTCCTGCAGTAGCAGAAACAGTCACATACTTGAGAGTAACCCACCATCTGAACTTGGGGACATTTCAGTGACAGCTCCAGTCCAGAGTGCCAGGCGTCTCCTGGCCCTGCCTCCAGCTCCAAGCCAGGGACAAACAGAGAGTAAGAACGTGGAGGATATCAAAACCAAGCTGTCAAAGCCTCTGGAGGCCTACCAGATCCCAATAGAAAACCAAGATCCTCCACTACTCCCTTTGGGAATCCCTGATATTCCCCAGCCGCTGGCCTGCACCGATCCCCTCAGCCAAGAGGAGCAGCCTGGTTCTGAAAATGCTGATCTGGGAGAGAACAGCCTGAGTCGTCAGGACCTAGGGACACTTGAAAATGGGACTGAACCTAGCAGTGGTCTTGCAGACATTACTACACTGGCGGAGGATATTCACCTTCCCCAGCTCTTTAATTCTTGGAAAGATCTTGATCGATTCCAAGGTCCCAACGTGATCAAAGCTGAAGACACCAGAGCCATTAAGGTGAATCAGGTGCAGGAAAAGCCAAGTGTCGTAAAGGTTCCCTCTGATCAACCCAGGAAGAACAAACAGAAAGCCTCTGAGCCTATCGGTGGTGCTCCCAAGGCCAAAATCCAGCCAAAGGATCCAGAGTGCCTGTTAGGGGGAGAAGCGGTTATATGCACTGCTGCAGTCAGTGACAGGGCTCCTGCGAACACGGCCAAGCACTCTCAAGGCAAACCTCAGAAAGCTGCATCCGGAAAGATCAGCAAAACTGAGAGCCATGGGCAGGAAAAGACCAAAAGGACCAGAGGAAGAAACAAGGCTGAAGAGAACAAGCAGTCAGGGAACAAAGTCAAGGCAGAAGACAAGCCAGCAATCCCCAACACGAAGCGAAAGGAACACCAAACTGAGCTTCGCCAAGAGAGCTTTCAAAAGCCTCGAACCTCCCTTGGCGTGCGCATGCTGGAGTCTGTGAAGGTTCTTCATGCGCTGGGGAAGAAGAATGAGACGAAAACTGGGCTCTCTTCCTGTCGGCTCTTGGGAAATTCAAGCAACCCCAAAGACCCCCAGCCACCCCCAGCGATCCAGCCACGGCGGCATACCCCACGTGAGGGTAAGAGGCCTGAGAAAACGCAAGTCCAAGCCCAGAAACCAGACAGCAGTGCTGAAACAGAGTGTCCATCTCCATCCCAGTGTGAGCGGCCTCCTCCTGGGAAGGTCAAGTTGATACCTCTGCCTTTTTCTGCCTGGGACAAGCCTCAAGCTCGACCCGCTCCTCGGAGGCCACAGTCTCTGGCCTCACATCGGCCTGCTGTGGCTTACCGTGCCCAGCCTGGTTCTACTGACTCAGCTCAACCTGCTGCAGTCAATTCATCCCAGCCAGCTCCTGCCTCTTTGCCAGGTCCCGCCAAACCAGCTCAGCCAACTGTGGCCAACCCAACCCAACCGGCTTGGACCAACCATACCCAGCCTCGTGTCCCTCAGCCTGCTGCTCCTAGGCCTGCACCCTACAAAACTTCATCTGGCGCTTCTCTCCAGCGCGAGCCTGTTCCCCCTGCTGTGACTAAGCGCCAGTCCCCACCCAAGCTCCAAACCCAACTTCTACTCCAAGACTTCAGCAAGCAACGAGTTCCATGGAGGGAACCCAACGTGCCTGAGCCAGTCATGTCAAAGCCCATCGAACAAGAGCAGAGGCCAGAGCGAGAGGCCATGAAGAGGCGGGCTCAACAACAACGGGAGAATGCTGCCAGATACACCTCTTCGGGGAAGCTGCAATTTTTCACCCAGAGGGACAAAGAAATGGAAATTGCTGACTACTACGGATACGTCAGGTGACAGCTGCTAGGATTCTTGCTGCCACCTTGGCTACCAGCGGTTCTTCCATACATAGGTAAGATAGGTATAGAACCGAATAAGTAAATGGAATAGAATTAATAGATGAGTAATAAACCTTTCGAATTTTGAGATGCTGCTAACTGGAGCGTGAGAAAGGAAGGCCTGAAAGTTGGATGGGAGAATGAAGGAAAGGGGTAAAAACTGAGGAAAGAGGAAGGAACTTGGCCCAGGGCTAGGAAGGCCAAAAGAGACGTATGGATTTAGGAAAGGAAGCAGGAGTGAGGATGAAATGGCAGAAGTAAAAAGCAGGGTCAGGGGTCTGGGTTGAAAGAACACAATTGGAGTAGAGTTGAAGGTGACAGGAGATGAGTCTAGGTTTACTAGGAGAAATAGAAACAAAGTCTCTCGGGGAGGTTGGCCTTAAGTCTCACAACCACCAGATAGGTATTTCAGAAAACAAGAGGTTCACGACACATCTCTGAAAGGTTTGAGTTGCCTTATTCAGGTGTGATTATAGTGGGGGAATAGGCAAATCTACCAGAGAAGTAGCTAGGGCTCAGAGTCCTCCTAGGGGCAGCTGACGACAGGGCCAGAGCCAAGGGAACTGCTGCATCAGGAGGCCCACGAACAAATCAGGGGCATAGCCGCCTGTCACTTCCCTACCAGGAAGGAAGCCAGGTATATTACTATAACCAAGGCACACTGGGGTCTTCACTGTATGGAGAACTTGGCTCCTGCCCGCAATCCTATGGCTCCGCGTCATACACAGGAAGTAGGGCCTCTGCGCAACCAGAAATGGGAATGGGACTGAAGGAGATTCAGCCCGCAAATATCCGACCACCAGCTTCCACCTCTGCAATCTGCCACCCTGTGTCTGCTCAACGCATCACAGAAACAAGTTTTCAAGGTGAGTATACAAACGGCAGAGCAAGTTGAAGAATGAGGTCGGCATTCACAAACGGGGTCAAATCGACAGCTGGGAAGGGGTGTAGAGACAGGTAGAATTTAGATCCTGAGCCTTTAATAATCACTACCTTCTCTCAGTGCTCTCTGTTTTTAGACTCTATGTAAGAACAGCTAGGGCTTCCCTGGTGGCGCCTGCCAATGCAGGGGACACGGCTTCGAGCCCCGGTCTGCGAAGATCCCACATGCCGTGCTGCAACTAAGCGCATGTGCCACAACGACTGAGCCTGCATTCCAGAGCCCGTGAGCCGCAACTACCGAAGCCCACGCGCCTACAGCCCATGCTCCGCAACAAGAGAGGCCACCGCGATGAGAAGCCCGCACACCGCAACCAAGAGTAGACCCCGCTAGCCGCAACTAGAGAAAGCCCGTGCACACCAATGAGGACCCAGTGCAGCCAAAAAAATAAATACGTAGAATAAATAAGTTCAATCAATCAATCAATCAATAAACGTAAATTAAAAACAAACAAACAAACAAAAAAACAGAACACCTAATGCAGGTGGGAAGGTGGGAGGGACACTGTAAAGGTCATCTATGCTACATGTACAAGAACCCCGAGAGCACACCAATAGGTACCACATTTTTCACTGCTGTAGCCGAGCATTCCCCCTGTACTACCACACTGTAGCACTCCCTTCCCTCGTCTACCGCTACAGTCTCTTTGGAAGGTGTTTCAGAACTCTTGTTATGAGAGTGCCAGTTGAACTGTCCTCACTTCCGTCATTTATACCAGGATTTAAGACCTTGTGGTCCGAGATCCTGTCCAGAGAGCAAGCAGGCTAAGACTCTGTCTTTGTTTCTATATTTCATCAGAAAGGGCTCTACCCCCTCTCCTAGTTCATGGTGTGAAGTGTTCTTAGCCTCTCGGGAAAGTGGGGAGAATTCAAAGGACTCTCTATGAGAATGCTAGGCTTTGTAAAACATTTCAGTTTTTTAAAAAGAAGACTCATTTTGTATTGGACTTAACAACAGTCCTATGAGATACAAAGAGAGCCAAGGATCAGTGACATGAAATGATCACCAGTAAGAATTACAACAGTCACCGCTTACCTCGTAGCATAGGGCACACTGTCCATGATCCTTAAGAAGAGTTAGTAGAAATGCCTTGCCCATCTTGCCCCTGAACCCCTTGAAAGGTACATGACTGCTGTGTTGGTGTTTAGGGGGAGCATCTCACTTACCCGGGACTGACTTCAACCTTGATTCCTCTGTAGTGATGGAGACTTCCCCGCTGATGAAAAATTCCCTGGGATTGCAACCTCCAAGCCAGACCGCTTTCCTATGGAATGACAGAGAACTTCAGAGAACTTGTCAAGATGAAACACCAGTCAGTCTGCGGGAGAAAGGGAAGAAGAGAACGATGGAAATCGTTTCTGGGAAACTATTTTTACATTATGTTTTGTTTGTTCCTGGTAAATAAACTGAAATCTTCTTAACATTCAAACAAAATCTAAACCACTAAATTCAACAACACAGGAGTATAACTTTTGAAAAAAATTTCTTTGGCTGCGCAGCATGTGGGATCTTAGCTCCCCAACCAGGGATTGAACCCACGCCTGCTGCATTGGAAGCGCAGAGTCTTCACCACTGGACCACCAGGGAAGTCCCAGGAATAGAACTTTTAAAGGAGAAGGTATAAACCCCTGGGTTATATGAACTGGAGATTTTTAGTAAGAAGTCAATAGATCTTTTGTTAGGCACATTTTATGTTAGGCTGTCTCCCTGCACAGGACGCAGGCGCCTTGAAAATGGAAATCACATCCCTCTATAGTACGTCCCTCTTCTTTCTGCTTTGCAGTTTGCTGCTCCACTTGTTCAACCCCACCTAGTAATAACCTATACTTCCCTTGTTCCTGTTTTCCCATCTGGAAAACAGACAAAAGGCAACCAAACAACGCAAAGGTCTCAACAAATAAGGGATACCCAAAACCAGAGATGGCCAGAACTTCTGTATCCCTCATGAAACCTAGCCCGGTGTTCAATACTTAGGTATCATTAATACATGCGTGTTGACTGAAACAGTTGAAACGCAATTCTTCCACTTCCCAGTTTAGTTTTAGTCCTCATACAAAACCTGATCATCAAATTCCTTAATGCTAGGAATCACAGTGAAAAATAATTTCTCAACTGACTTCTGTCAGATGAGTGAGAACTAAGGTTAATTCAGTGTATCTGAAGCATAGAAAGTGAGGGCAAACGTGGCACAAGATGGGGCTAGAGAAGCAGAGAGGATTCTAGAGCACGCAGAGTCTTAAAGGCCACCAGTGTGTTTTCTATTCTCAAAACAATGTTTGTGAGCGATGTTTATGAGCAATGTTCCAACTTGCTTTGAAGCTTTCTTGTGTGAAGAATGGATTGGAGGGAAACAAGATATATGGACACTAGTTAGGACCTAATCGCAACAGACAGGCAAGTTCAGTATTAGGATGTTGAGGGAGAGCTGACAGATTCCAAAGAAATTCAGGAGATAAACTGAAGCGGGCTTCATGGGGTATGAGATGGAGGAAAGGAAGGTCTTAGGGAATTAAAGGGTTTACTGCACACATGAGCAGAGTCTCAAAATTAATCATTTGAACGTACAGAGGTGGATCTCCCAAATGACACCGGTTAGGAAGCAACGGTACGCCCTGTAGAATTCCTAGAGACAGCACAAATCAACTGTTTCGATGGAAAATTCGGCGGGACCCTTGATTTCCATGGGAATATAGAGAAAAGAGACACTGATCTGGCTTGCAGGTATTTAGGAAGTTGTTAGCCTGACATCACATACTAGTCTCATGTAAGTAGGCCGTCTGAAGTATGAAGCTTAGGGGAAAAACCTTGAAGAAAACTTAAAAGCTTAAGCCACACCTCTATACTACACCACCTTTCACAGTTTCTTCTCAGATAAGCAGCATCCCCATCAGTGAAGAAACTCACATCCCATAATAGGAACAACAGGCCTAAAAATTAAATGTGTGTCTTTGGAGGTCCCATCTATGCGATATCTTCCTGGTACCAGAAAAGTCCCCAGGAAGATCGATCTTTGCACCCCTGAAAGCTTACCACCAAGGAAAATGACTAGGTCCATAGATTTCCTCCCTCAAACCAGCCTACCTCACACATAAATCACTAGCAACTCAGCCCTTAACTCACATTATCACAGTCACAAGAGTGGTTAGGGAGAAAAGCACTAACCAGGGGAACTAACACAGAGGCAATCCAGGCCAAGCTGGGCTGGTGGCAGATATCTGCTCCTTACGCTCGGGTGCATAATGCGACTCACCACAATGCCTTTTTCACAGACCCTTTTTAAAGTTTCTCCACAAAATCCAACAGCTCAAGTTAGTTCATGACGCTTCAAGGTAAACAATCGTCAAGAGAAAAACATGCAATATGTCTTACAATGTTGGATTCCTTACAAATAGGACAAGGAAATAACCATGTAGACAAAACCAGAGCATTTGAAAACATCTGCGTTCTACAAACATACCAGTGAATGCTATAAATAAGGTAATATGACATAAAACAAAATGAAAACTAGATGTGAGACTGTTCTCTTCAGTGTACAGACTTCATGGCAGTTGCTGCACGATCTAGCTACTTATATCTACAACTCTCTGTTCTGTTAATACAAAATGAGGCCCAAGTGTGTCAACTTGTTTCCCACAGAAACCAAAAAACCTACATGCATCTCTTTTCTCCGGTGCCCTTTCACCTTACCTGCTCCCAGTTCTCCACCAATGTCCTCCTCTTTCTCTAATTATTCTCCTCTTCATTGTGCTTGGCCTTGCACCCAAGCATGCAAGACAGAGAGTCCTAGAGGTCCGAGATTCTAGAGGGGCTGTTTGCAAGGGGGAGGAGATTACGGTAACTGCCACACTGTATATACTTCTGTGCAAAGAAAGAGGGACAGTGTTCAGAATGTCTCTCACATATAAAAAGAGCTGGATGGCAGGATACCTGTGTGGCCCAAGGAACTAGAGCTAGCAAATCATGGGCAAAACAATTGCAACCAAAGGCTGGAAGAGGAAAGGTCTGCAACCAGCTCTGTCTCCTGGCTCTCTGGTATTTGCTGCCAATGGGCAGAGTCTATTTCGTGAAGCATCAAGCACTGAAAAGAAGACTCCTGCTGCTGGAAGTTGACAGGAAGGAACATCCAATGCAAGATCAAGGCTTGTCCTAGAAGCAATGCCCATAATGGAAGAAAAAAAAAAAAAAAGAAAGCGGAAGAGAAATGTTAAGTCGCAAGTCCAACCTGGCCCCCAGCCTAGCCCAGCCCAAGGAAGGTAGGAGTCAAGGAGAAGAAACTAAAAGAGAAGAGCCTTGGACCACAACATTCTCCACAGGGTACACTCAACAAACTTCACCCTGCTCTTTAACCAAGTTACAACTGTAATAGTTCAAACTACATGGCTCTTTCCTTCCTAAGGATACTAGTTAAATAAGATCTATATAGCTCTAAGTATATGATACATAAAATAGAATACTCTGTAGAATATAAGTAACTGTTAGTTAATTATATTAATGAACGTCTGTAAGAAATGTTGCAATGATTTCCCTAATGGAAGAGCCTGGGGGAGGTAAATCTGTCTTCTAGGATTTCCTCCCCAGAGCTCAGAAATTGAGGGGTTGTTTTAGCTCTCCTACGCTCTCTTCACCCAAGCCCGCCCTCCTGTTGGGGATCGGACCTCCCTATTGGCTAGCTCATACCTTTCAACTGCCTGCTTTGTGACATCACTCTCCTACCAAACCTACTACCACTTGGTAGAGGTCTTGGGGTTTCCGTGGAGCCGTTTGGACCAGTAACCAGTGACCTTTGTACTGGACACGTGCGCCGTTCAGCTGCAGCCACTCAGACATCCTCTAGTGTTGTCTCCTCATCCCTTGTACCTGCAGTTGATGTCTCCTCTTCTCTGACCATGTCAGGTAAGAAAAGAAACTTTGGAAAGTTTTGCGTTCGATTTCTTGTGCCCCTAAATTGAGGAGGAGATTCAAAATAGCGTGGAATAATGAGGGAAAGTATTGAACTACAAGTCTGGAGACCTAATTTCAGTTTTGACTTTGACGTTTACTGTCTGTGTGACTTTGGACAAATCACTGACTGCCTCACAAAGCCTGCTGCTTTCCTTATCTGTTACGTTAGGATACCACATTGGGTTGATCACTCTGATCCCCTTCTTTTCCAATATTGAGCCTTAAAGGGTACCCATGTAGAAAATGAAATCAGAGACTTCTCAAAAGAGTGTTTCAACAGAAACATAGAAAAGCCAGGTGACACAGAAAACTAGCGATATATACCAAGATGTTTCATCTCCAATGGTCTCCCTCCACTAGTATTTCGACTAGTTGAAAAGAGAGAATAGGGAGAGAGGATGGAGAGTACTGGGCTATATAGGGAGGCACAGAGTCAAACGTAAGCAAGTTTAGGATTGTTTTCATTAGCACAGGCCAACAGGAACCAAGAGATGGGAAAAAAATATAAGAATGAAGAGGGAAAGCATAGAGGAGCTCTCAAGAAAGAGGCAGTTTGCCATGGAATGTTGATGGGAGCCAAAGATTTTAAATTAAAGCAGAAACAGCACAGAGGGAAATCTGCTCAGAGCAGGGCAAAACAAAGCTGATGGTAGCAAATCCTTACATTAACAGACTAAGAAGGAAAGTAAGGCCAGAACAGGGGATCACCAGGAAAGGCAGCCTATCAGAAAAGTCATACTCCGTTTTCTTTCTTTTATTGCCTCTCTGAATACAGCTGGCACTTGACAGTTTGGAATAGAAACATTTTAGAAGTATGTTTTAGAAATGATGCTTCCTAGAAACCAGAAACCAAAGTGGTTATCTAGGGGGCTGCTTTTCAGTGTTCTATTCTTTCTAATTTTTAAACTAGGTAGACATTTGACCAATTAAACATTTTAAATGATATCTTCTACATTGAATCAGAAGGACTATTTCCTTTGTGTGATATGTACCTTCTAAGGCAAGGTTGCTTTTCAATTTTTACAGTTATTTCCTTCCTAACACAGAGAGCACATTGATCAACAGCCATCGTTCGCTTGTAGATCTTAGCTACCGGAGAAGAAAAAGAAAAAGTCAAGCCCCACATCTCTAATTCCCCATTTAGGGAATTCCCTGGCGGTCCAGCGCTTAGGACTCGGTGCTTTCACGGCCAGGGCCACGCGGCGCGGCAAAAGAAAAAAAGAAAACACAAACATCCACATTTATCTAAAACAATGTTGTGGAGTCCTTTGGATTTTCTTACATTTGAAAATCTTTTTTAATTGGATTCTAGGGATGATGGTTTTTTGAGGTCTTGGGATGTCATCTTCTTGGATGTGGAAGATGATTCTAAGTTCTAGGATAAATACAAAAACCTTCTTGATACTTTTTAAGCTTCCTTTCTGCTTATTATATGAGTTATATTCATGGACAGATATATTTCTCCTAGGCTTAATACCTGTTACTTGCTGGGTAAAAATATGAATGAGCACAATAATGAAACTCTTTTACACTTACTATTTTGCTGTCTGCTTTGTACCGGTTTTCATTGAAATACTTGTCTATATATGTTGTGGCTACCTATACATTCACATTTGTTGCATTCTGTTGCTTGTTGTGCATTTTTTACTGATTTATCGTCTCTGTCTGTATGCATTGGCTAGGAATTCATTCACCTCTATCACCTCCATCGTGTTTTTTGGTTAATAGTATTCACTAAAATAGAGTGGGCAAAATTCACTTTCATAATATTGCATGTATGGTACAGAATGTCATTTGTTAGTAAATTCATTAGGCTTTGATACTTGCCCACATACCCCAGTTTTCATTAATATCTATGGATTTCTTTTTCGTTACGTAACATGTTTTTCATGATTTTTCTTTGTCTTTCTAGAACTTATTGTATCTTCCTCCATATAAATCATACGCAATAGATCAGCTTATTCATCTATTAATTATTACTGCTATTATTATTGGTGGTGGTGTTATAACCACTTTATAGATGAGTAATCTGAAGTAATCAGATAACTTTTCTCTTTCCAAAAGCACTTAAGAAATCCACTTTCGGGTAATCATTTTGAGGTAGGATGAGAAACCAGGCTTGAAGAGGGCAAAAATGACTCTTTCAGTTCACCAGTTGGACTGAGCTATACGTCAACTCTAGGTAATAGCGTGGGAACTGCACAAGCAAAGGGAGACACTGAAGATGACAATGGTAATGGCCGTACTGTTTTCTAATGGACAAAAAAAATGCTTATATTATAAGTTCTATTTCTCCTGCTTTCTGGCACTATCATGCTCAGAGTGGAGTCCTGGCAAGGAAGTCAGGATACTTAGGTTCTGAAACCTGGTAATGACACTAACATAATGAGAGAACTTGAACAAGTCAACCCGACCTCTCTGAGCCTCAGTTTCCTTACTCGTGAAATGAGACTGAAAAAAGAGAAAGTTCTCTAAGGGCCTCCTAGTTCTAAAATGCTTCCAGTCTAGGAAATAGCATAGAAGTCAATACGAGTGCAGGCTGAAGGGAAAGACAGGGCAGGGAGAAGGTTGCTTCCAGCCTAGAGAACAATGTCTGAACCATACCACTTGGCTCTTCTGCCCATCTGTGCCCAAGATGGGAGCACAGGCAGTTAATACAGAAGAGTGGAAAACTGCTCAGTCCTTACAGCCATCATTAACTGTCTGATTTTGGGTTTCTCAGGAAGGGTCGATAGTAGAGGTGTCCTGAGAGCAAGAACCTTAAGATAATGCTGTTCCTCAAACGTAGTGAGAATTTCTCAACCTCCCTGAGTTTTTCATGACCCTCTTGTTCTTACAGAAAATTTCCAAAATCCATCTCTACTTGGAACTCTAAATTCTCTGCAGCATTCTCTTCCTGTGGTGAGCAATGCAACTTCCCTAACACGAAGTGTCTGCAACTTCTCCAGAGTCTCTGCCCCTGCCGTCAGTTCGGCATCGGCTACCGGTACCTCTTTCCAGACACTCATGGGTAGTGCCTACCTTTACCAACATTCCAGCACGACTATGTTATCTGGAGTTACTGACCACAGCCAGATCTCCACTTCAGCTCCTTCCTATCCAGGTGTTCTTGAGTGGGACATCACAGGAAGCACTGAAAAGAATTCCTCTTCACTCGGAGACTTTACTCTGGCACTCACTGACCGGCACCCAGCTGCTTCCTCCATGTTTATGGCAGCCCAGTATGATAAAACTTCAGACGCCAATAACATGGTCCCTCTATATCCATCACTTTCTGCCAGGCTTGCTCAGGGAGCACCATCTCAGATTCCAAATCAGGGGCATAGCCGCCTGTCACTTCCCTACCAGGAAGGAAGCCAGGTATATTACTATAACCAAGGCACACTGGGGTCTTCACTGTATGGAGAACTTGGCTCCTGCCCGCAATCCTATGGCTCCGCGTCATACACAGGAAGTAGGGCCTCTGCGCAACCAGAAATGGGAATGGGACTGAAGGAGATTCAGCCCACAAATATCCGACCACCAGCTTCCACCTCTGCAATCTGCCACCCTGTGTCTGCTCAACGCATCACAGAAACAAGTTTTCAAGGTGAGTATACAAACGGCAGAGAAAGTTGAAGAATGAGGTCGGCATTCACAAATGGGGTCAAATCGACAGCTGGGAAGGGGTGTAGAGACAGGTAGAATTTTGATCCTGAGCCTTTAGTAACCACTACCTTCGCTCAGTGCCCTCTGTTTTTAGACTCTATGTAAGAACACCTAGGGCTTCCCTGGTGGCGCCGTGGTTAAGAATCCGCCTGCCAATGCAATGCGGGGGACACGGGTTCGAGCCCTGGTCTGGGAAGATCCCACATGCCGTGGAGCAACTAAGCCCATGTGCCACAACGACTGAGCCTGCATTCTAGAGCCCGTGAGCCGCAACTACCGAAGCCCACGCGCCTAGAGCGCATGCTCCGCAACAAGAGAAGCCCGCACACCGCAACCAAGAGTAGACCCCGCTAGCCGCAACTAGAGAAAGCCCGTGCACAGCAATGAAGACCCTGTGCAGCCAAAAAAATAAATACGTAGAATAAATAAGTTCAAACAATCAATCAATAAATAAACGTAAATTAAAAAAAAAAATACAAAAAGAACACCTAATGCAGGTGGGAAGGTGGGAGGGACACTGTAAAGGTCATCTATGCTACATGTACAAGAACCCCGAGAGCACACCAATAGGTACCACATTTTTCACTGCTGTAGCCGAGCATTCCCCCTGTACTACCACACTGTAGCACTCCCTTCCCTCGTCTACTGCTACAGTCTCTTTGGAAGGTGTTTCAGAACTCTTGTTATGAGAGTGCCAGTTGAACTGTCCTCACTTCCGTCATTTATACCAGGATTTAAGACCTTGTGGTCCGAGATCCTGTCCAGAGAGCAAGCAGGCTAAGACTCTGTCTTTGTTTCTATATTTCATCAGAAAGGGCTCTACCCCCTCTCCTAGTTCATGGTGTGAAGTGTTCTTAGCCTCTCGGGAAAGTGGGGAGAATTCAAAGGACTCTCTATGAGAATGCTAGGCTTTGTAAAACATTTCAGTTTTTTAAAAAGAAGACTCATTTTGTATTGGACTTACAACAGTCCTATGAGATACAAAGAGAGCCAAGGATCAGTGACATGAAATGATCACCAGTAAGAATTACAACAGTCACCGCTTACCTCGTAGCATAGGGCACACTGTCCATGATCCTTAAGAAGAGTTAGTAGAAATGCCTTGCCCATCTTGCCCCTGAACCCCTTGAAAGGTACACGACTGCTGTGTTGGTGTTTAGGGGGAGCATCTCACTTACCCGGGACTGACTTCAACCTTGATTCCTCTGTAGTGATGGAGACTTCCCCGCTGATGAAAAATTCCCTGGGATTGCAACCTCCAAGCCAGACCGCTTTCCTATGGAATGACAGAGAACTTCAGAGAACTTGTCAAGATGAAACACCAGTCAGTCTGCGGGAGAAAGGGAAGAAGAGAACGATGGAAATCGTTTCTGGGAAACTATTTTTACATTATGTTTTGTTTGTTCCTGGTAAATAAACTGAAATCTTCTTAACATTCAAACAAAATCTAAACCACTAAATTCAACAACACAGGAGTATAACTTCTGAAAAAAATTTCTTTGGCTGCGCAGCATGTGGGATCTTAGCTCCCCAACCAGGGATTGAACCCACGCCTGCTGCATTGGAAGCGCAGAGTCTTCACCACTGGACCACCAGGGAAGTCCCAGGAATAGAACTTTTAAAGGAGAAGGTATAAACCCCTGGGTTATATGAACTGGAGATTTTTAGTAAGAAGTCAATAGATCTTTTGTTAGGCACATTTTATGTTAGGCTGTCTCCCTGCACAGGACGCAGGCGCCTTGAAAATGGAAATCACATCCCTCTATAGTACGTCCCTCTTCTTTCTGCTTTGCAGTTTGCTGCTCCACTTGTTCAACCCCACCTAGTAATAACCTATACTTCCCTTGTTCCTGTTTTCCCATCTGGAAAACAGACAAAAGGCAACCAAACAACGCAAAGGTCTCAACAAATAAGGGATACCCAAAACCAGAGATGGCCAGAACTTCTGTATCCCTCATGAAACCTAGCCCGGTGTTCAATACTTAGGTATCATTAATACATGCGTGTTGACTGAAACAGTTGAAACGCAATTCTTCCACTTCCCAGTTTAGTTTTAGTCCTCATACAAAACCTGATCATCAAATTCCTTAATGCTAGGAATCACAGTGAAAAATAATTTCTCAACTGACTTCTGTCAGATGAGTGAGAACTAAGGTTAATTCAGTGTATCTGAAGCATAGAAAGTGAGGGCAAACGTGGCACAAGATGGGGCTAGAGAAGCAGAGAGGATTCTAGAGCACGCAGAGTCTTAAAGGCCACCAGTGTGTGTTTTCTATTCTCAAAACAATGTTTGTGAGCGATGTTTATGAGCAATGTTCCAACTTGCTTTGAAGGTTTCTTGTGTGAAGAATGGATTGGAGGGAAACAAGATATATGGACACTAGTTAGGACCTAATCGCAACAGACAGGCAAGTTCAGTATTAGGATGTTGAGGAAGAGCTGACAGATTCCAGAGAAATTCAGGAGATAAACTGAAGCGGGCTTAATGGGGTATGAGATGGAGGAAAGGAAGGTCTTAGGGAATTAAAGGGTTTACTGCACACATGAGCAGAGTCTCAACATTAATCATTTGAACGTACAGAGGTAGATCTCCCACATGACACCGGTTAGGAAGCAACGGTACGCCCTTTAGAATTCCTAGAGACAACACAAATCAACTGTTTCGATGGAAAATTCGGCGGGACCGGTGCGTTTTTTCACTCCAACTTAGTTCCAAATTCCTATTACTCACATTTTCTGTGCCAAAACAACACAGCTGGAGGAACTGAAGGGGATTCCGTTTTGGTAATTGAGGAGTGTCCCCAACACTGACAGTCCCATCTTAAAAAGCACTCCCTCTGCATTTTACCCGAGGAGCAATGGCCAGAGCCTCCCTTTGAAAACGATGGGGAGAAATCAGAACACAACACACTGTCCCTTTCAGCTACTGTGAACTGAGCCGCGAGACGACCAATACGCCCTGACACAGCGCGGACGGGCCAGCGCGCGGCGGCAACAGGGACAGGAGACAGCACAAGAGACGAAGTCCAGGCCCAGGGGCCAAGGCCTATTACCTTTCCGGCATGTGCAAAACATAAAACAGAAGCAATATTGTAACAAATTCATTAAAGACTTAAGAAAAAAAAAAAAATCACATGCTAAAGTGCATACTCTAAAAACTATACTATATTGCTTCTATAAAACAAGCACTAAACGTCAGATACAGAAAAAACCCTTTTCGTGTCCTCACACCTAGGTCAAAATTACAAAGAGTTAATTCAGGAGACAGAAAGAGAAGGAATAAATCTGAATGAATCTGAGTCAGAACACAGTGCTATAGTATAACCTTAGGCACATTCCACAATACCCATGCCTAAACATGGCAAATTCCACAATACCCATGCCTCAACCTCCCTATCTATAAAGGAGTTAACCACACCAGCGCTAACCATTACTTGCCTCCTGGTAGCTTGTGAGTGTTAATATTACTTGTAAAAAAAAAAAAAAAATTATTTTGTAATAAATACACAGATCATCAGTTGAAAGAAACAAGGAAAACTACAGCGTTATTATTATTGCCTTGTTACTAGAGCTAAACACCAGAAATCAACATAAAGAAGTTATGTACACCAAGAATGTAGGGTTTGAATATGTACTTTGAGAGGCAATCTTATAATTAGTTGTTGTACCTCTAATTGCTTCTCCTTTTTTTTTTTTTTTTAATTTAAAAAAGCAATACAGGGACTTCCCTGGTGGTTCAGTGGTAAAGAATCCGCCCTGCAATGCAGGGGACGCGGGTTCGATTCCCGGTCGGGGAACTAAGATCCCACACGCCGCGGGGCAACTAAGCCCTCGCGCCAAACTACTGAGCTCGCACACCTCAATGAGGTAGCCCACGTGCAGCAAACTACAGAGCCCACGCGCTCTGGAGACTGCACGCCACAACTAGAGAGAGAAAACCCGCACGCCACAACTAGAGAGAAGCTCTCATGCTGCAACGAAGAGCCCGTGCGCCGCAATGACAAAAAAGATCCCACATGCCTTAACGAAGGTCCCGCGTGCCGCAACTAAGACCCAATACAGCCAATCAACCAATCAATCAATCAATCAATCAAGTGGGGCAGGGGGAGCAATACAGGAATTTCCCTGGCAGTCCAGTGGTTAAGACTCCAAGCTCCCAATGCAGGGGGCACGGGCTCGATCCCTGATTGGGGAACCAAGATCCCACATGTGGCACAGCGTAGCCAAAAAAAAAAAAAAAAAAAAGCAACACATACCATACGGCATTTACCCCAGAGAACGCATGTTCGCACAAAAAAAGGTACACAAATGTCCACAGCATCTCTCTCAGTAATAGTCAAGAAATGGGAAAAAACTCAGATGTTCTTCAATGGGCAAGTGATTAAACAAACTGAAGTATAGCCAAACCATGGAATACCACTCAGCAATTAAAAAGAAAGCGGCACTGGGACCTCTCTGGTGTTCCAGCGGTTAAGACTTTGCACTCTCAATGCAGGGGGCCCAGGTTCCATCCCTGGTCAGGGAACTAGATCCCGCATGCTGCAACTAAATACCCGCACAGCCAAATAAATAAATAAATAAATATATATATATTTTTTTTTAAAAAAAAAGGAGCACTATTGATTCATGCAATTTGGATGACTCTCCAGGGAATTACATTGATTGAAAAAGGCCAATCCAAAAGGTTACATACTGGGAATTCCCCGGCGGGCCAGTGTTTAGCACTCAGCACTTTCACTACCTGGGCTGGGTTCAATCCTTGGTCGGGGAACTAAGATCGCATAACCGGCAGCGCAGCCAAAAACAAACTTTTTTTTAATTAAGAAAAAAAAAAAGGTTACACACTATATGATTTTATTCACATAGCATTCTTTTTTTTTAATTAATTAGTTAATTTATTTTATTTTTGGCTGCGTTGGGTCTTCGTTGCTGCGTGTGGGCTTTCTCTAGTTGCGGCGAGCGGGGGCTACTCTTTGTTGCAGTGCGCGGGCTTCTCGCTGCGGTGGCTTCTCTTGTTGCAGAGCACGGGCTCTAGGCACGCGGGCTTCAGTAGTTGTGGCACGTGGGCTCAGTAGTTGTGGCTCCCGGGCTCTAGAGCGCAGGCTCAGTCATTGTGGCGCATGGGCTTAGTTGCTCCGCGGCATGTGGGATCTTCCCGGACAAGGGATCAAACCCATGTCCCCTGCAATGGCAGGCAGATTCTTAACCGCTGCGCCACCAGGGAAGTCCCACATAACATTCTTGAAATGACAGGTTGCCAGGGACAGATAGGGCCGGGGGACTGGGAGATGGGCCATCTTCCCCAGGGGCTATTTTCCCTTGATCATCTGCACAAAAACTTTAGTGCAACTTTATCCACTGCACTATCAGATCATTATGATTTGGTGGGGAGTGGGGGAGCAGCAGTGGCTATAAAATGGCATCAGGAGAGATCCTGTGGGATGGAAATGTTCTGTATCTTGACTGTGTCAATGGCAATACCCAGGTTGTGACAGTATACTATGGTTCTGTAAGATGTTACCATTGGGGAAAACTGGGTAAAGGACACACAGGACCTATCTCACTATTATTTCTTACAACTGCATGTAAACCTACAATAATCTGTAAACAAAAAGCTTAATCAGAAATGAAGGCAACACATGCCTCTTGTAACAAGTAAAACAATAGCCTGTGGTCAATCTCTTTCTCTACCCGTCCCATTCCCTCCCTCTTGAGATAACCATGCAAACTCACTGCTCATACAAACAGGCATGCATTTAATACTTTCTGTTTACTGTATCAAAATGGGATCATACATACTACATTATTACCCTGCAGCCTACCTTCTTCACCCATCATCCCTATATCATAGAGACCTTAAAAAAAAAAAACTATTTTAAGTGCCAAGCAGGATGGCAGGTATAGAAAATTTTCTGACTAGGGCAAATCTGACAAATGTTTACCGTGCTAATGTGCCATAGCTCAGCCAGGTGCACTCAGTGAGAGCATAATATACAAGTAGCATTCTAAAGAGATCTGCAAAAAATGCAAGGTCTTCAGCAGCTCTTCGAGGATCCCATCCCCCTCTCTGCCTCCTCCATGGAACCATCCCATGGAGGTTTAACAGTTTAACTCCATTTGCCCCCTCCTGCTGTTTGTGCTTTTGTTGTATACTTCTGTTCTACATCTCCACAAGACATTATTATTGTCATTTATTTACAAAACAACATATAAATATAAAGGTGTATGTACCTGGGTATATGTACATATATATATTAAACACACACACAGACTTTAAGTGCTCTTTGCTCTTTCCTGCAGTTCTGTTCTTTTTTTTTGGGGGGGGGGGGGCAAGTTTTTATATTGGTAAAGTTCTGTACTACTAGAAATATAAGATTTGAAAAGAAAAATGAGACTTGAGGATTATCTGTGGAGCTTATCCTCATTCTCCTGCTGACGCATTATGTGTTTATAATTTGAGAACTGCAGATAAATACAAACTGGTCTTCTCCATACTTGCTCACTAAGGAATTCCTCATTTCTAGGAAACGTCTATTTCAAGGAAAGGAAACAAACAAAAACACCTAGTGCACTAGATGATTAAAAGGTACACATTTTATAGCCTGAGTTCGAGAAAAAAATTACCCAAGAAACGGCCTTTTTCCCTAGGAGCCAGCTTCTACTAGGGGAGTCTAGGGTTCTCTAGGCAAAGAAAAAAAACTTGCCAGTTTAAACAGAATAACAGAAACGTTCAGCCAATCAAATATACAGAACTCATCACTTGCAGTGAGGAATGAAAGGCCTGTATCAACAGAAAAAATAAATGGCACAGGCAACGTCTGGAACAGAAAACAAACAGGAGGTACTTTAAAAAGCCAAAATTGCAAAGACAGATTAACAGGGTATGAAATTACACGCCGGGCAATGCACCTGTTAAAGGAAAAGAGGCGCACACCAAGTCTGAAGTCTTAAGAATTCGGTGTTTAACATTACTTCTGCATGCTGCCCAGCAGGAAACTCGGGTCCTGGCTTAATCCACAACGCACACTTCATTTAAGGAGGTGAACTGCTTGGTCTGACTCAGTTTCTTATTCTGTAAAATGAATGCAACACAGCTGTCGTGAGTCGCCAAAGAATTCTGCACAAACGCTTTGTAACTCCAAAGTGCTGTGCAAATCAGAGCAGCCCTTCTCTCCTTCACATTCGTTTGACTTGGAATTTCAGAAGTTTAGCTGAAAATATAGACGACTCGGAAGCAAGGGACTGAGAGTGACCCACACAGGTGGACAGAAATGCAAAAACTGGAGCACCTCATACAAACCACAAGAGAACACGTTCACGTGCACACGTTATCAGTAACAGAAAACGCCACCGGTAGCAACCGTAAACCACTGAGAGGACCAGTAACGACATGTGTCCAAATCCAGCCGGCAGCACAGCCTCGTCGGCGGCAGTGCCTTAAACACAGCTCCCCGCACTCCGCGGCCTAACAAGATCCACTTTTTCCAAAAAGTTTAGCAACTTGCCAAGTACACTGGCATAGTTCACCTTTTTTAATTGCTAAGCAAACATGCAGGAGAGTTGAGACAATCAAGGGAATGTTCAGCCTTCCTCAAAAATAAGATCCAAGAAATTCACGTTTTGCTTGAACAGTTTCATGTCTAAAACTGATCACAAACCTCTGTTTGATGTTGTTTTCTCGCTGCTGGCCAATGAGCCCGGGAAAGACAACGAATTCTTTCAAACAGGGAGGGCTCTCTGCACTCTTCAGCTAAACCAGCGAGGCTTTACCACCGTCACGTTTAAAATAATGAGGAGGACGCCTCGATGGAGTTTACCGGGCTGCGCTAATCACGAGGGGCCTCGGGCGCCCAGGGCGGGCCCCAGCGCCGGTGGCCGCGGGACCGGACGCCCTCCCCGGGACCCCCCCAGGACCCCCTCCCCGGGACGCGGCCGCGGGACAGGACGCCCCCCAGAACCCCTGACCGGGACGCAGCTGCGGGACAGGACGCCCCCCAGAACCCCTGCCCGGGACGCGGCTGCGAGACAGGACGCCCCCCAGGACCCCTGCCCGGGACGCGGCCGCGGGACACGAAGCTCCCCCCTCCCCAGGAACCCCTCCCCAGAGCGCGGGCCTCGCCGCCGTCACGCGGCACCCTCCGCGCTCACCGCGGGCCGGGAAACCCCTCAGGCCGACTGACCCCCGCCCGCCGCCCAGCCTCCCTCCGGCCCGCGCCGCCCGCCGCGCTTACCGCGTTCTTCTGCATCATCTTGTCCATCTTCTGGGCAATGCGGACCACCTCGTCCTCCATGGCCCCGGCAGGCCTGCCCCGCGCCGGGCCGCGGGGGACGGGAAACGAGCGGAGCTGGCGGGGCGGCGGGTAAGCCCAGGCGTCGGCGAGGGCCCTCAGCAGGCCTGACCGAGGCGCTTCCTCACTCACGGCGACGGCGACGGCGGCGGCGGCGGCGGCGGCGGCGGCGGCGGCGGCGGCGGCGGCGCTCCTCACCCGCAGGCAGCGCCAATCCAGCTCACAGCTCGCGGGGGCGGCGCTCCTCCCCCGCAGGCAGCGCCAATCCAGCTCCCAGCTCGCGGCGGCGGCGGCGGCGCTCCTCCCCCGCAGGCAGCGCCAATCGAGCTCCCAGCTCGCGGCGGCGGCGGCGGCGCTCCTCCCCCGCAGGCAGCGCCAATCGAGCTCCCAGCTCGCGGCGGCGGCGGCGCTCCTCCCCCGCAGGCAGCGCCAACTGAGCTCCCAGCTCGCGGCGGCGGCGGCGGCGGCGCTCCTACCCCGCAGGCAGCGCCAATCGAGCTCCCAGCTCGCGGCGGCGGCGGCGGCGCTCCTCACCCGCAGGCAGCGCCAATCCAGCTCCCAGCTCGCGGCGGCGGCGCTCCACCCCGCAGGCAGCGCCAATCGAGCTCCCAGCTCGCGGCGGCGGCGGCGGCGGCGCTCCTCCCCAGCAGGCAGCGCCAACTGAGCTCCCAGCTCGCGGCGGCGGCGGCGGCGCTCCTCCCCCGCAGGCAGCGCCAATCGAGCTCCCAGCTCGCGGCGGCGGCGGCGGCGGCGCTCCTCCCCAGCAGGCAGCGCCAACTGAGCTCCCAGCTCGCGGCGGCGGCGGCGGCGGCGCTCCTACCCCGCAGGCAGCGCCAATCGAGCTCCCAGCTCGCGGCGGCGGCGGCGGCGCTCCTCACCCGCAGGCAGCGCCAATCCAGCTCCCAGCTCGCGGGGGCGGCGCTCCTCCACCGCAGGCAGCGCCAATCCAGCTCCCAGCTCGCGGCGGCGGCGGCGGCGGCGCTCCTCCCCCGCAGGCAGCGCCAATCGAGCTCCCAGCTCGCGGCGGCGGCGCTCCACCCCGCAGGCAGCGCCAATCGAGCTCCCAGCTCGCGGCGGCGGCGGCGGCGGCGCTCCTCCCCAGCAGGCAGCGCCAACTGAGCTCCCAGCTCGCGGCGGCGGCGGCGGCGGCGGCGGCGGCGGCGGCGACGCTCCTCCCCCGCAGGCAGCGCCAATCGAGCTCCCAGCTCGCGGCGGCGCTCCTCCCCCGCAGGCAGCGCCAATCGAGCTCCCAGCTCTCGGCGGCGGCGGCGGCGCTCCTCCCCCACAGGCAGCTCCAATCGAGCTCCCAGCTCTGTTCTTTTTTTTTTTTTTTTTGAATTTTGAGATTTTTCATTTGAAGTAAGTCTTAATGCTATTAAATTCACAAATATGCTAATTTAAATACCCAAGTCTATTATCTAAGACACACATTGCAAACACAAATATCTATTCTCTCCACATGTCAGAGCCCATTCATTTCATGGTTTGGAAATGGGGAGAATAGATCCCCTTAAACTGCAAGTCAGCAGGTGTTTCTTTACAGTTAACTTCAGCAAAATTCATACAAAATATTAATTAACAATGATCTTCTTGTTAACTCACAAGGAAACACCTTCAAAGCTGCATTTTGTTAAAGTTTCTGTACTAAAATGTAGAAAAACTGAACTACACAAATATTGAAAAGTTAAAAATTCCTTAATTTTTTATTCCTGGTACCACTACCACAATTTACAGGGCAATATACCTGATGTAATGAAAAGAAAAAGAAAAAGACAAAGCTACAACAGATAAAAGACCTCAGGAATGTACATCTAATTGACACTCCATTGCATTAATCAATAGCTGCACTTTTTGCAAACTGTGGCTAGGACAGTCCTGAGCAAGAAGGGTTTCCTGTTTAAGCTGCAGTAACTTCTCTGACTATGGATCATCGTTCCTTCTGTGGCAGATTTTTACAGTTCCTCTAATGCATTCGGGACGACTGTCTCAAAGTAACCTGCAGCTTTCCTGACACCTCCTCGCTCTCTCTCCTGCCAAGAACTGTAGCCCTTTTCTTGTGAGTTTTGAGAACCTTCTGCTACCATATCCACCACTTCCACCACCAGATCCATAACCACCACCATAGGGACTTCCCGAGCTTCTTCCACCAAAACTGCCTCCCTTCATGGGTCCATCATTTGATTGCTGTTGTCCACTATAATTTCCAAAATCATTATAGCTCCCACCACCACCATAGTTACCTCCAAAATTTCCTCCTTCATTGTAACCATCATATCCTCCACCACCGCCACCATATCCCCCATCTTGGTTTCCATATCCTGGTCCACCACCACCATAGCCTCCTCTACTACTGTAACCAGGACCACCGCCATAGTTACCACCGTCGCCTCCAAATCCGTTCTATCCACCATCACCTCCTCCATAACTACCTCTGCTGCCACCACCTCCACCACCATAGCCTCCTCTTCCACCAAGTTTCCACCACGGCCAAAGTTACCTCCACCACCTCCAAAGTTTCCTCCACGACCCATAAAGTTGCCAGATCCACCTCCACGACCTCTTTGTGATCCAGCAGATTGCGTTTCTTCTTTAGGAAGGGCCTTTTTCACTTCACAATTATGCCCATTAATAGTGTGGTATTTCTGAACAACAATTTTATCAACTGTATCATGATCATCAAAAGTTACAAAAGCAAATCCTCTCTTTTTTCCACTCTGCCTGTCTTCCATAACTTCTATGGTTTCAATCTCGCCATGCTTTTCAAAGTAGTCTCTCAAATTACATTCTTCTGTATCTTCTTTAATACCACCAACAAAAATTTTCTTCACTGTTAGATGGGCACCAGGCTTTACAGATCCTCTCTAGAACCAGCTCTCTTTGGTTCCACTACACGCCCATCAACCTTGTGTGGTCGAGCACACATTGCTGCATCCACCTCTTCAACCCAAGAGTAAGTCACAAAACCAAAGCCCCTGGAACGTTTTGTTTGGGGGTCTCTTATCACCACACAATCTGTAAGTGTGCCCCATTCCTCAAAATGTTCTCTTAAGCTATCGTCTGTAGTTTCAAAGCTCAGACCACCAATAAACAGTTTTCTCAACTGTTCTGGTTCCTTTGGATCATGGCCCTCCTCCCCACCCCACCCCCGGCGGCGGCGGTGGCGGCGACGGCCGGAGTCGGGCTGGGGGCGACCGGGCGGCGGTTTTACCTCCGTTTTGAGACCGGACTCGCCTCTTCCAACTCGAGTTCAATATGGGACGGAGAGGCCAGCTCTGTTCTATGTTGGGCCATTTTACTTCAGCCTAAAAAAATTTCTTCTAGTATTCCCTAAGGTCTGCTGGGGATCAGTTTTCTTATTTTTCATTTATCTGTATTTGATTTTTTAAAATTGATTCCAATTTTCTGTTGAGATTCTCCATATTTTAATCTATTAATCCCCATCTTTTACTCTCAATATAGTCATTTTAAAGTTCTGTGCTGACTCCAGAATCTGAATTCCCTCTAAATCAATTTTTCTTGTTTTGTTTTTTTTTTTTTTTTTTTTGTCTTAATTTTTAGTCACTTTTTCCTGCTTCAGGAATTTCATAATTTTTGATTGTGTGCTGGACATGGTGAATAAAAAATTCATAGAGACTGAAGATGCTATTACTTTGAACCAGAGAAGATTTACCCCTTTCTCTGTTAATCAGAGTGGCTGATCATTTCAGTCATTTCAGGAATTTTACTAGGTCAGAACTGGGTTGGAGCTTTACTTGTCTCATGCTACCTATGATTTTTCCTGATTTGTGGCCTCCCTGGATTTTTGCTGTGAGCCTGACAGGTCTTTGATTCTTCAATAAATACAGTCAGTTATTGACTTCAGTCTTTCAGATGTTTGAATTCAGCTCTTTAGGCTCTCAGTTCTCACAGCTTCAGAGTATGGCAAATGTAAGGAGAGACCAGCTATGTATTTGTTACCGTTACACTTTCTCAATGAAAATTTGTCTCATAAACACTGAAACATTGCAGATGATTTCACTTTTTCTGACTCAGCCCCCTTCTTGGGGATGGCACTTCTGGGTTTTTACTGTGAGTCTGGTAGGTCTCTGATTCCTCACTTTGGAAAGTTCTCTCCCTCAGGCATTAGGTATTTAAGCTTCCTGCTTTCTATAGGTTCAAAAACTGGCAAATGTCTTGAAGAGGAGACCTAATGATTGTCACAGGCCCCTTTATCTAGCGGGATTTGGTTTGTTCGTGCCATGACTGTGCAGGAAATTTCACTCTGCTTTCTTGGCTCAGTCCCCCATCATCCTGTACCACCCTGACACTAAGGAAATGTCCTGTGGGGGAAATCGGCTTGACATTCTGCTAGATTTCACTCCATCATGCCAGCAAATGAGTTCATCAAAAGGTATGGTGATTTCTCTTTTCCAGTGGAGTATGTCCACTACATAAGGAAATACAAAAGACAGTATAAATGTATTTTTGTTTGTAATTCAGTTTTTCTCCTATATGACTTAAAAGACAAATGCAGTATAAGCAAGTCCCAAATACATAAAGAAAAACTAACAGAATTAAAATGATAAAGCCTGACACTATTTTTTAAATAAATAAATAAATTTATTTATTTATTTATTTGTATTTTTATTTTTGGCTGCGTTGGGTCTTCGTTGCTGCGCGCGGGTTTTCTCTAGCTGTGGCGAGCAGGGGCTACTCTTTGTTGTGGTGCGTGGCCTTCTCGTTGCGGTGGCTTCTCTTGTTGAGGAGCACGGGCTCTAAGTGCATGGGCTTCAGTAGTTGTGGCTCTTGGGCTCTAGAGCGCAGGCTCAGTAGTTTTGGCGTGCGGGCTTAGTTGCTCCGCGGCATGTGGGATCTTCCCAGACCAGGGCTCGAGCCCGTGTCCCCTGCATTGGCAGGCGGATTCTTAACCACTGTACCACCAGGGAAGTCCGAAAAACTGACACTATTAAAGGGAGAAATATTTCAAGCCAATAGCAAAAGGTCATATATTGTATAATTCCATGTCTATGAAATGTCCAGGATGAGCAAATCCATATAGACAGAAAGTAGATTAGTGGATGCCAGGGGATGTTGGGGAGGGGAAAATAGGGAGTAACAGCTAACATATACAAGATTTCTTTGTGGGGGGCGTGACAAAAATGTTCTGGAATTAGATAGCAATATTGGTTGTGAAAATACTAAGAACTAGTGAATTGTACACTTACTTTAATCGGTGAATTTTTTTTTTTTAATCTTGTAGAAGTTTTTATTTCAGTGATTACAAGAACGCAGTAAATGGAAACTATGCTGGTTTACATTAGGCATGCACCTCTACCTGAAACTGCTGTTAGTTTTTGACTGGCCTAAATCTTTATAACTTATTTTTGCATTAGGCACATCTTTAAATTTTTTTGGACCCTGACATACAGGGTAAGTTAACTTCTTCCTTGTGGCAGTTTAGTATGAGAATTATGTTCGCTGGCTAGATTCCTTTAACTAAAGGCCTCTAAGACTCTCAGGCTACCTGTACTAGCTCAAGACTGTACTTTATATATAGATATAAAGATGATAAAATAAAATAAAATAAAGCTTTTGGGAGGTCTGACGTCTTCTGCCAGCGTTCAGTGGGTGTTCTGTAGGAGCAGTTCCACGTGTAGATGTATTTCTACTGTATCTGTGGGAAGGAAGGTGATCTCCACGTCTTACTCTTCTGCCATCTTGCCCCTCCCTCCCCCCAGGAATATCACTTTTAAAGGAGAAGGTATAAACCCCTTGGTTATATGAACTGGAGATTTTAGTAAGAAGTCAATATATTTTTTGTTAGGCACATGTTATGTTAGGCTGTCTCCCTGCACAGGACGCAGGCGCCTTGAAAATGGAAATCATATCCCTCTATAGTACGTCCCTCTTCTTTCTGCTTTGCAGTTTGCTGCTCCACTTGTTCAACCCCACTTAGTAATAACCTATACTTCCCTTGTTCCTGTTTTCCCATCTGGAAAACAGACAAAAGGCAACCAAACAACGCAAAGGTCTCAACAAATAAGGGATATCCAAAACCAGAGATGGCCAGAACTTCTGTATCCCTCATGAAACCTAGTCCCGTGTTCAATACTTAGGTATCATTAATACATGCGTGTTGACTGACACAGTTTAAACTCAATTCTTCCACTTCCCAGTTTAGTTTTAGTCCTCATACAAAACCTGATCATCAAATTCCTTAATGCTAGGAATCACAGTGAAAAATAATTTCTCAACTGACTTCTGTCAGATGAGTGAGAACTAAGGTTAATTCAGTGTATCTGAAGCATAGACAGTGAGGGCACAAGTGGCACAAGATGGGGCTAGAGAAGCAGAGAGGATTCTAGACCACGCAGAGTCTTAAAGGCCAACACTGTGTTTTCTATTCTCAAAACAATGTTTGTGAGCGATGTTTATGAGCAATGTTCCAACTTGCTTTGAAGGTTTCTTGTGTGAAGAATGGATTGGAAGGAAACAAGATATATGGACACTAGTTAGGACCTAATCGCAACAGACAGGCAAGTTCAGTATTAGAATGTTGAGGGAGAGCTGACAGATTCCAAAGAAATTCAGGAGATAAACTGAAGCGGGCTTAATGGGGTATGAGATGGAGGAAAGGAAGGTCTTAGGGAATTAAAGGGTTTACTGCACACATGAGCAAAGTCTCAAAATTAATCATTTGAACGTACAGAGGTAGATCTCCCAAATGACACCGGTTAGGAAGCAACGGTACGCCCTTTAGAATTCCTAGAGACAACACAAATCAACTGTTTCGATGGAAAATTCGGCGGGACCGGTGCGTTTTTTCACTCCAACTTAGTTCCAAATTCCTATTACTCACATTTTCTGTGCCAAAACAACACAGCTGGAGGAACTGAAGGGGATTCCGTTTTGGTAATTAAGGAGTGGCCCTAACACTGACAGTCCCATCTTAAAAAGCACTCCCTCTGCATTTTACCCGAGGAGCAATGGCCAGAGCCTCCCTTTGAAAACGATGGGCAGAAATCAGAACATTACACACTGTCCCTTTCAGCTACTGTGAACTGAGCCGGGAGACGACCAATATCCCCTGGCACAGCACGGACGGGCCAGCGCGCGGGGGCAACAGGGACAGGAGACAGCACAAGAGACGAAGCCCAGGCCCAGGGGCCAAGGCCTATTACCTTTCCGGCATGTGCAAAACATAAAACAGAAGCAATATTGTAACAAATTCATTAAAGACTTAAGAAGAAAAAAAAATCAGATGCTAAAGTGCATACTCTAACCACTATACTATATTGCTTCTATAAAACAAGCACTAAACCTCAGGTACAGGAAAAAACCCTTTTCGTGTCCTCACACCTAGGTCAAAATTACAAAGAGTTATTAATTCAGGAGACAGAAAGAGAAGGAGTAAATCTGAATGAATCTGAGTCAGAACACAGTGTTATAACCTTAGGTAAATTCCACAATACCCATGCCTCAACATGGCAAATTCCACAATATCCATGCCTCAACCTCCCTATCTATAAAGGAGTTAACCACACCAGCACTAACCATTACTTGCCTCCTGGTAGCTTGTGAGTGTTAATTATTATTTGTAAGAAATACACAGATCATCAGTTGAAAGAAACAAGGAAAACTACAGCGTTATTATTATTGTCTTGTTACTAGAGCTAAACACCAGAAATCACCATAAAGAAGTTATGTACACCAACAATGTAGGGTTTGAATATGTACTTTGAAAGGCAATCATATAATTAGTTGTTTTACCTCTGATTGCTTTTCCTTTTTTTTTTTTTTTTTTAATTTAAAAAAGCAATACAGGGACTTCCCTGGTGGTTCAGTGGTAAAGAATCCGCCCTGCAATGCAGGGGACGTGGGTTCGATTCCCGGTCGGGGAACTAAGATCCCACACGCCGCGGGGCAACTAAGCCCTCGCGCCAAACTACTGAGCTCGCACACCTCAATGAGGTAGCCCACGTGCAGCAAACTACAGAGCCCACGCGCTCTGGAGCCTGCACGCCACAACTACAGAGCCCACGTGCCACAACTAGAGAGAGAAAACCCGCACGCCACAACTAGAGAGAAGCTCTCATGCTGCAACGAAGAGCCCGTGCGCCGCAATGACAAAAAAGATCCCACATGCCTTAACGAAGGTCCCGCGTGCCGCAACTAAGACCCAATACAGCCAATCAACCAATCAATCAATCAATCAATCAAGTGGGGCAGGGGGAGCAATACAGGAATTTCCCTGGCAGTCCAGTGGTTAAGACTCCAAGCTCCCAATGCAGGGGGCACGGGCTCGATCCCTGATTGGGGAACCAAGATCCCACATGTGGCACAGCGTAGCCAAAAAAAAAAAAAAAAAAAAAAAGCAACACTTACCATACGGCATTTACCCCAGAGAACGCATGTTCGCACAAAAAAAGGTACACAAATGTCCACAGCATCTCTCTCAGTAATAGTCAAGAAATGGGAAAAAACTCAGATGTTCTTCAATGGGCAAGTGATTAAACAAACTGAAGTATAGCCAAACCATGGAATACCACTCAGCAATTAAAAAGAAAGCGGCACTGGGACCTCTCTGGTGTTCCAGCGGTTAAGACTTTGCACTCTCAATGCAGGGGGCCCAGGTTCCATCCCTGGTCAGGGAACTAGATCCCGCATGCTGCAACTAAATACCCGCACAGCCAAATAAATAAATAAATAAATATATATATATATTTTTTTTTAAAAAAAAGGAGCACTATTGATTCATGCAATTTGGATGACTCTCCAGGGAATTACATTGATTGAAAAAGGCCAATCCAAAAGGTTACATACTGGGAATTCCCCGGCGGGCCAGTGTTTAGCACTCAGCACTTTCACTACCTGGGCTGGGTTCAATCCTTGGTCGGGGAACTAAGATCGCATAACCGGCAGCGCAGCCAAAAACAAACTTTTTTTTAATTAAGAAAAAAAAAAAAGGTTACACACTATATGATTTTATTCACATAGCATTCTTTTTTTTTAATTAATTAGTTAATTTATTTTATTTTTGGCTGCGTTGGGTCTTCGTTGCTGCGTGTGGGCTTTCTCTAGTTGCGGCGAGCGGGGGCTACTCTTTGTTGCAGTGCGCGGGCTTCTCGCTGCGGTGGCTTCTCTTGTTGCAGAGCACGGGCTCTAGGCACGCGGGCTTCAGTAGTTGTGGCACGTGGGCTCAGTAGTTGTGGCTCCCGGGCTCTAGAGCGCAGGCTCAGTCATTGTGGCGCATGGGCTTAGTTGCTCCGCGGCATGTGGGATCTTCCCGGACAAGGGATCAAACCCATGTCCCCTGCAATGGCAGGCAGATTCTTAACCGCTGCGCCACCAGGGAAGTCCCACATAACATTCTTGAAATGACAGGTTGCCAGGGACAGATAGGGCCGGGGGACTGGGAGATGGGCCATCTTCCCCAGGGGCTATTTTCCCTTGATCATCTGCACAAAAACTTTAGTGCAACTTTATCCACTGCACTATCAGATCATTATGATTTGGTGGGGAGTGGGGGAGCAGCAGTGGCTATAAAATGGCATCAGGAGAGATCCTGTGGGATGGAAATGTTCTGTATCTTGACTGTGTCAATGGCAATACCCAGGTTGTGACAGTATACTATGGTTCTGTAAGATGTTACCATTGGGGAAAACTGGGTAAAGGACACACAGGACCTATCTCACTATTATTTCTTACAACTGCATGTAAACCTACAATAATCTGTAAACAAAAAGCTTAATCAGAAATGAAGGCAACACATGCCTCTTGTAACAAGTAAAACAATAGCCTGTGGTCAATCTCTTTCTCTACCCGTCCCATTCCCTCCCTCTTGAGATAACCATGCAAACTCACTGCCCATACAAACAGGCATGCATTTAATACTTTCTGTTTACTGTATCAAAATGGGATCATACATACTACATTATTACCCTGCAGCCTACCTTCTTCACCCATCATCCCTATATCATAGAGACCTTAAAAAAAAAAAACTATTTTAAGTGCCAAGCAGGATGGCAGGTATAGAAAATTTTCTGACTAGGGCAAATCTGACAAATGTTTACCGTGCTAATGTGCCATAGCTCAGCCAGGTGCACTCAGTGAGAGCATAATATACAAGTAGCATTCTAAAGAGATCTGCAAAAAATGCAAGGTCTTCAGCAGCTCTTCGAGGATCCCATCCCCCTCTCTGCCTCCTCCATGGAACCATCCCATGGAGGTTTAACAGTTTAACTCCATTTGCCCCCTCCTGCTGTTTGTGCTTTTGTTGTATACTTCTGTTCTACATCTCCACAAGACATTATTATTGTCATTTATTTACAAAACAACATATAAATATAAAGGTGTATGTACCTGGGTATATGTACATATATATATTAAACACACACACAGACTTTAAGTGCTCTTTGCTCTTTCCTGCAGTTCTGTTCTTTTTTTTTGGGGGGGGGGGGGCAAGTTTTTATATTGGTAAAGTTCTGTACTACTAGAAATATAAGATTTGAAAAGAAAAATGAGACTTGAGGATTATCTGTGGAGCTTATCCTCATTCTCCTGCTGACGCATTATGTGTTTATAATTTGAGAACTGCAGATAAATACAAACTGGTCTTCTCCATACTTGCTCACTAAGGAATTCCTCATTTCTAGGAAACGTCTATTTCAAGGAAAGGAAACAAACAAAAACACCTAGTGCACTAGATGATTAAAAGGTACACATTTTATAGCCTGAGTTCGAGAAAAAAATTACCCAAGAAACGGCCTTTTTCCCTAGGAGCCAGCTTCTACTAGGGGAGTCTAGGGTTCTCTAGGCAAAGAAAAAAAACTTGCCAGTTTAAACAGAATAACAGAAACGTTCAGCCAATCAAATATACAGAACTCATCACTTGCAGTGAGGAATGAAAGGCCTGTATCAACAGAAAAAATAAATGGCACAGGCAACGTCTGGAACAGAAAACAAACAGGAGGTACTTTAAAAAGCCAAAATTGCAAAGACAGATTAACAGGGTATGAAATTACACGCCGGGCAATGCACCTGTTAAAGGAAAAGAGGCGCACACCAAGTCTGAAGTCTTAAGAATTCGGTGTTTAACATTACTTCTGCATGCTGCCCAGCAGGAAACTCGGGTCCTGGCTTAATCCACAACGCACACTTCATTTAAGGAGGTGAACTGCTTGGTCTGACTCAGTTTCTTATTCTGTAAAATGAATGCAACACAGCTGTCGTGAGTCGCCAAAGAATTCTGCACAAACGCTTTGTAACTCCAAAGTGCTGTGCAAATCAGAGCAGCCCTTCTCTCCTTCACATTCGTTTGACTTGGAATTTCAGAAGTTTAGCTGAAAATATAGACGACTCGGAAGCAAGGGACTGAGAGTGACCCACACAGGTGGACAGAAATGCAAAAACTGGAGCACCTCATACAAACCACAAGAGAACACGTTCACGTGCACACGTTATCAGTAACAGAAAACGCCACCGGTAGCAACCGTAAACCACTGAGAGGACCAGCAACGACATGTGTCCAAATCCAGCCGGCAGCACAGCCTCGTCGGCGGCAGTGCCTTAAACACAGCTCCCCGCACTCCGCGGCCTAACAAGATCCACTTTTTCCAAAAAGTTTAGCAACTTGCCAAGTACACTGGCATAGTTCACCTTTTTTAATTGCTAAGCAAACATGCAGGAGAGTTGAGACAATCAAGGGAATGTTCAGCCTTCCTCAAAAATAAGATCCAAGAAATTCACGTTTTGCTTGAACAGTTTCATGTCTAAAACTGATCACAAACCTCTGTTTGATGTTGTTTTCTCGCTGCTGGCCAATGAGCCCGGGAAAGACAACGAATTCTTTCAAACAGGGAGGGCTCTCTGCACTCTTCAGCTAAACCAGCGAGGCTTTACCACCGTCACGTTTAAAATAATGAGGAGGACGCCTCGATGGAGTTTACCGGGCTGCGCTAATCACGAGGGGCCTCGGGCGCCCAGGGCGGGCCCCAGCGCCGGTGGCCGCGGGACCGGACGCCCTCCCCGGGACCCCCCCAGGACCCCCTCCCCGGGACGCGGCCGCGGGACAGGACGCCCCCCAGAACCCCTGACCGGGACGCAGCTGCGGGACAGGACGCCCCCCAGAACCCCTGCCCGGGACGCGGCTGCGAGACAGGACGCCCCCCAGGACCCCTGCCCGGGACGCGGCCGCGGGACACGAAGCTCCCCCCTCCCCAGGAACCCCTCCCCAGAGCGCGGGCCTCGCCGCCGTCACGCGGCACCCTCCGCGCTCACCGCGGGCCGGGAAACCCCTCAGGCCGACTGACCCCCGCCCGCCGCCCAGCCTCCCTCCGGCCCGCGCCGCCCGCCGCGCTTACCGCGTTCTTCTGCATCATCTTGTCCATCTTCTGGGCAATGCGGACCACCTCGTCCTCCATGGCCCCGGCAGGCCTGCCCCGCGCCGGGCCGCGGGGGACGGGAAACGAGCGGAGCTGGCGGGGCGGCGGGTAAGCCCAGGCGTCGGCGAGGGCCCTCAGCAGGCCTGACCGAGGCGCTTCCTCACTCACGGCGACGGCGGCGGCGGCGGCGGCGGCGCTCCTCACCCGCAGGCAGCGCCAATCCAGCTCCCAGCTCGCGGGGGCGGCGCTCCTCCCCCGCAGGCAGCGCCAATCCAGCTCCCAGCTCGCGGCGGCAGCGGCGGCGGCGCTCCTCCCCCGCAGGCAGCGCCAATCGAGCTCCCAGCTCGCGGCGGCGGCGACGGCGCTCCTCACCCGCAGGCAGCGCCAATCCAGCTCACAGCTCGCGGGGGCGGCGCTCCTCCCCCGCAGGCAGCGCCAATCGAGCTCCCAGCTCGCGGCGGCGGCGGCGGCGCTCCTCACCCGCAGGCAGCGCCAATCCAGCTCCCAGCTCGCGGCGGCGGCGGCGGCGCTCCTCACCCGCAGGCAGCGCCAATCCAGCTCACAGCTCGCGGGGGCGGCGCTCCTCCCCCGCAGGCAGCGCCAATCGAGCTCCCAGCTCGCGGCGGCGGCGGCGGCGCTCCTCACCCGCAGGCAGCGCCAATCCAGCTCCCAGCTCGCGGGGGCGGCGCTCCTCCACCGCAGGCAGCGCCAATCCAGCTCCCAGCTCGCGGCGGCGGCGGCGGCGGCGCTCCTCCCCCGCAGGCAGCGCCAATCGAGCTCCCAGCTCGCGGCGGCGGCGCTCCACCCCGCAGGCAGCGCCAATCGAGCTCCCAGCTCGCGGCGGCGGCGGCGGCGGCGCTCCTCCCCAGCAGGCAGCGCCAACTGAGCTCCCAGCTCGCGGCGGCGGCGGCGCTCCTCCCCCGCAGGCAGCGCCAATCCAGCTCCCAGCTCGCGGCGGCGGCGGCGGCGGCGCTCCTCCCCCGCAGGCAGCGCCAATCCAGCTCCCAGCTCGCGGCGGCGGCGGCGGCGGCGCTCCTCCCCCGCAGGCAGCGCCAATCGAGCTCCCAGCTCGCGGCGGCGGCGGCGGCGGCGCTCCTCCCCCGCAGGCAGCGCCAACTGAGCTCCCAGCTCGCGGCGGCGGCGGCGGCGGCGCTCCTCCCCCGCAGGCAGCGCCAATCGAGCTCCCAGCTCGCGGCGGCGGCGCTCCACCCCGCAGGCAGCGCCAATCGAGCTCCCAGCTCGCGGCGGCGGCGGCGGCGGCGCTCCTCCCCAGCAGGCAGCGCCAACTGAGCTCCCAGCTCGCGGCGGCGGCGGCGGCGCTCCTCCCCCGCAGGCAGCGCCAATCGAGCTCCCAGCTCGCGGCGGCGGCGGCGGCGGCGCTCCTCCCCAGCAGGCAGCGCCAACTGAGCTCCCAGCTCGCGGCGGCGGCGGCGGCGCTCCTACCCCGCAGGCAGCGCCAATCGAGCTCCCAGCTCGCGGCGGCGGCGGCGGCGCTCCTCACCCGCAGGCAGCGCCAATCCAGCTCCCAGCTCGCGGGGGCGGCGCTCCTCCACCGCAGGCAGCGCCAATCCAGCTCCCAGCTCGCGGCGGCGGCGGCGGCGGCGCTCCTCCCCCGCAGGCAGCGCCAATCGAGCTCCCAGCTCGCGGCGGCGGCGCTCCACCCCGCAGGCAGCGCCAATCGAGCTCCCAGCTCGCGGCGGCGGCGGCGGCGGCGCTCCTCCCCAGCAGGCAGCGCCAACTGAGCTCCCAGCTCGCGGCGGCGGCGGCGGCGGCGGCGGCGGCGGCGGCGGCGGCGGCGGCGACGCTCCTCCCCCGCAGGCAGCGCCAATCGAGCTCCCAGCTCGCGGCGGCGCTCCTCCCCCGCAGGCAGCGCCAATCGAGCTCCCAGCTCTCGGCGGCGGCGGCGGCGCTCCTCCCCCACAGGCAGCTCCAATCGAGCTCCCAGCTCTGTTCTTTTTTTTTTTTTTTTTGAATTTTGAGATTTTTCATTTGAAGTAAGTCTTAATGCTATTAAATTCACAAATATGCTAATTTAAATACCCAAGTCTATTATCTAAGACACACATTGCAAACACAAATATCTATTCTCTCCACATGTCAGAGCCCATTCATTTCATGGTTTGGAAATGGGGAGAATAGATCCCCTTAAACTGCAAGTCAGCAGGTGTTTCTTTACAGTTAACTTCAGCAAAATTCATACAAAATATTAATTAACAATGATCTTCTTGTTAACTCACAAGGAAACACCTTCAAAGCTGCATTTTGTTAAAGTTTCTGTACTAAAATGTAGAAAAACTGAACTACACAAATATTGAAAAGTTAAAAATTCCTTAATTTTTTATTCCTGGTACCACTACCACAATTTACAGGGCAATATACCTGATGTAATGAAAAGAAAAAGAAAAAGACAAAGCTACAACAGATAAAAGACCTCAGGAATGTACATCTAATTGACACTCCATTGCATTAATCAATAGCTGCACTTTTTGCAAACTGTGGCTAGGACAGTCCTGAGCAAGAAGGGTTTCCTGTTTAAGCTGCAGTAACTTCTCTGACTATGGATCATCGTTCCTTCTGTGGCAGATTTTTACAGTTCCTCTAATGCATTCGGGACGACTGTCTCAAAGTAACCTGCAGCTTTCCTGACACCTCCTCGCTCTCTCTCCTGCCAAGAACTGTAGCCCTTTTCTTGTGAGTTTTGAGAACCTTCTGCTACCATATCCACCACTTCCACCACCAGATCCATAACCACCACCATAGGGACTTCCCGAGCTTCTTCCACCAAAACTGCCTCCCTTCATGGGTCCATCATTTGATTGCTGTTGTCCACTATAATTTCCAAAATCATTATAGCTCCCACCACCACCATAGTTACCTCCAAAATTTCCTCCTTCATTGTAACCATCATATCCTCCACCACCGCCACCATATCCCCCATCTTGGTTTCCATATCCTGGTCCACCACCACCATAGCCTCCTCTACTACTGTAACCAGGACCACCGCCATAGTTACCACCGTCGCCTCCAAATCCGTTCTATCCACCATCACCTCCTCCATAACTACCTCTGCTGCCACCACCTCCACCACCATAGCCTCCTCTTCCACCAAGTTTCCACCACGGCCAAAGTTACCTCCACCACCTCCAAAGTTTCCTCCACGACCCATAAAGTTGCCAGATCCACCTCCACGACCTCTTTGTGATCCAGCAGATTGCGTTTCTTCTTTAGGAAGGGCCTTTTTCACTTCACAATTATGCCCATTAATAGTGTGGTATTTCTGAACAACAATTTTATCAACTGTATCATGATCATCAAAAGTTACAAAAGCAAATCCTCTCTTTTTTCCACTCTGCCTGTCTTCCATAACTTCTATGGTTTCAATCTCGCCATGCTTTTCAAAGTAGTCTCTCAAATTACATTCTTCTGTATCTTCTTTAATACCACCAACAAAAATTTTCTTCACTGTTAGATGGGCACCAGGCTTTACAGATCCTCTCTAGAACCAGCTCTCTTTGGTTCCACTACACGCCCATCAACCTTGTGTGGTCGAGCACACATTGCTGCATCCACCTCTTCAACCCAAGAGTAAGTCACAAAACCAAAGCCCCTGGAACGTTTTGTTTGGGGGTCTCTTATCACCACACAATCTGTAAGTGTGCCCCATTCCTCAAAATGTTCTCTTAAGCTATCGTCTGTAGTTTCAAAGCTCAGACCACCAATAAACAGTTTTCTCAACTGTTCTGGTTCCTTTGGATCATGGCCCTCCTCCCCACCCCACCCCCGGCGGCGGCGGTGGCGGCGACGGCCGGAGTCGGGCTGGGGGCGACCGGGCGGCGGTTTTACCTCCGTTTTGAGACCGGACTCGCCTCTTCCAACTCGAGTTCAATATGGGACGGAGAGGCCAGCTCTGTTCTATGTTGGGCCATTTTACTTCAGCCTAAAAAAATTTCTTCTAGTATTCCCTAAGGTCTGCTGGGGATCAGTTTTCTTATTTTTCATTTATCTGTATTTGATTTTTTAAAATTGATTCCAATTTTCTGTTGAGATTCTCCATATTTTAATCTATTAATCCCCATCTTTTACTCTCAATATAGTCATTTTAAAGTTCTGTGCTGACTCCAGAATCTGAATTCCCTCTAAATCAATTTTTCTTGTTTTGTTTTTTTTTTTTTTTTTTTTGTCTTAATTTTTAGTCACTTTTTCCTGCTTCAGGAATTTCATAATTTTTGATTGTGTGCTGGACATGGTGAATAAAAAATTCATAGAGACTGAAGATGCTATTACTTTGAACCAGAGAAGATTTACCCCTTTCTCTGTTAATCAGAGTGGCTGATCATTTCAGTCATTTCAGGAATTTTACTAGGTCAGAACTGGGTTGGAGCTTTACTTGTCTCATGCTACCTATGATTTTTCCTGATTTGTGGCCTCCCTGGATTTTTGCTGTGAGCCTGACAGGTCTTTGATTCTTCAATAAATACAGTCAGTTATTGACTTCAGTCTTTCAGATGTTTGAATTCAGCTCTTTAGGCTCTCAGTTCTCACAGCTTCAGAGTATGGCAAATGTAAGGAGAGACCAGCTATGTATTTGTTACCGTTACACTTTCTCAATGAAAATTTGTCTCATAAACACTGAAACATTGCAGATGATTTCACTTTTTCTGACTCAGCCCCCTTCTTGGGGATGGCACTTCTGGGTTTTTACTGTGAGTCTGGTAGGTCTCTGATTCCTCACTTTGGAAAGTTCTCTCCCTCAGGCATTAGGTATTTAAGCTTCCTGCTTTCTATAGGTTCAAAAACTGGCAAATGTCTTGAAGAGGAGACCTAATGATTGTCACAGGCCCCTTTATCTAGCGGGATTTGGTTTGTTCGTGCCATGACTGTGCAGGAAATTTCACTCTGCTTTCTTGGCTCAGTCCCCCATCATCCTGTACCACCCTGACACTAAGGAAATGTCCTGTGGGGGAAATCGGCTTGACATTCTGCTAGATTTCACTCCATCATGCCAGCAAATGAGTTCATCAAAAGGTATGGTGATTTCTCTTTTCCAGTGGAGTATGTCCACTACATAAGGAAATACAAAAGACAGTATAAATGTATTTTTGTTTGTAATTCAGTTTTTCTCCTATATGACTTAAAAGACAAATGCAGTATAAGCAAGTCCCAAATACATAAAGAAAAACTAACAGAATTAAAATGATAAAGCCTGACACTATTTTTTAAATAAATAAATAAATTTATTTATTTATTTATTTGTATTTTTATTTTTGGCTGCGTTGGGTCTTCGTTGCTGCGCGCGGGTTTTCTCTAGCTGTGGCGAGCAGGGGCTACTCTTTGTTGTGGTGCGTGGCCTTCTCGTTGCGGTGGCTTCTCTTGTTGAGGAGCACGGGCTCTAAGTGCATGGGCTTCAGTAGTTGTGGCTCTTGGGCTCTAGAGCGCAGGCTCAGTAGTTTTGGCGTGCGGGCTTAGTTGCTCCGCGGCATGTGGGATCTTCCCAGACCAGGGCTCGAGCCCGTGTCCCCTGCATTGGCAGGCGGATTCTTAACCACTGTACCACCAGGGAAGTCCGAAAAACTGACACTATTAAAGGGAGAAATATTTCAAGCCAATAGCAAAAGGTCATATATTGTATAATTCCATGTCTATGAAATGTCCAGGATGAGCAAATCCATATAGACAGAAAGTAGATTAGTGGATGCCAGGGGATGTTGGGGAGGGGAAAATAGGGAGTAACAGCTAACATATACAAGATTTCTTTGTGGGGGGCGTGACAAAAATGTTCTGGAATTAGATAGCAATATTGGTTGTGAAAATACTAAGAACTAGTGAATTGTACACTTACTTTAATCGGTGAATTTTTTTTTTTTAATCTTGTAGAAGTTTTTATTTCAGTGATTACAAGAACGCAGTAAATGGAAACTATGCTGGTTTACATTAGGCATGCACCTCTACCTGAAACTGCTGTTAGTTTTTGACTGGCCTAAATCTTTATAACTTATTTTTGCATTAGGCACATCTTTAAATTTTTTTGGACCCTGACATACAGGGTAAGTTAACTTCTTCCTTGTGGCAGTTTAGTATGAGAATTATGTTCGCTGGCTAGATTCCTTTAACTAAAGGCCTCTAAGACTCTCAGGCTACCTGTACTAGCTCAAGACTGTACTTTATATATAGATATAAAGATGATAAAATAAAATAAAATAAAGCTTTTGGGAGGTCTGACGTCTTCTGCCAGCGTTCAGTGGGTGTTCTGTAGGAGCAGTTCCACGTGTAGATGTATTTCTACTGTATCTGTGGGAAGGAAGGTGATCTCCACGTCTTACTCTTCTGCCATCTTGCCCCTCCCTCCCCCCAGGAATATCACTTTTAAAGGAGAAGGTATAAACCCCTTGGTTATATGAACTGGAGATTTTAGTAAGAAGTCAATATATTTTTTGTTAGGCACATGTTATGTTAGGCTGTCTCCCTGCACAGGACGCAGGCGCCTTGAAAATGGAAATCATATCCCTCTATAGTACGTCCCTCTTCTTTCTGCTTTGCAGTTTGCTGCTCCACTTGTTCAACCCCACTTAGTAATAACCTATACTTCCCTTGTTCCTGTTTTCCCATCTGGAAAACAGACAAAAGGCAACCAAACAACGCAAAGGTCTCAACAAATAAGGGATATCCAAAACCAGAGATGGCCAGAACTTCTGTATCCCTCATGAAACCTAGTCCCGTGTTCAATACTTAGGTATCATTAATACATGCGTGTTGACTGACACAGTTTAAACTCAATTCTTCCACTTCCCAGTTTAGTTTTAGTCCTCATACAAAACCTGATCATCAAATTCCTTAATGCTAGGAATCACAGTGAAAAATAATTTCTCAACTGACTTCTGTCAGATGAGTGAGAACTAAGGTTAATTCAGTGTATCTGAAGCATAGACAGTGAGGGCACAAGTGGCACAAGATGGGGCTAGAGAAGCAGAGAGGATTCTAGACCACGCAGAGTCTTAAAGGCCAACACTGTGTTTTCTATTCTCAAAACAATGTTTGTGAGCGATGTTTATGAGCAATGTTCCAACTTGCTTTGAAGGTTTCTTGTGTGAAGAATGGATTGGAAGGAAACAAGATATATGGACACTAGTTAGGACCTAATCGCAACAGACAGGCAAGTTCAGTATTAGAATGTTGAGGGAGAGCTGACAGATTCCAAAGAAATTCAGGAGATAAACTGAAGCGGGCTTAATGGGGTATGAGATGGAGGAAAGGAAGGTCTTAGGGAATTAAAGGGTTTACTGCACACATGAGCAAAGTCTCAAAATTAATCATTTGAACGTACAGAGGTAGATCTCCCAAATGACACCGGTTAGGAAGCAACGGTACGCCCTTTAGAATTCCTAGAGACAACACAAATCAACTGTTTCGATGGAAAATTCGGCGGGACCGGTGCGTTTTTTCACTCCAACTTAGTTCCAAATTCCTATTACTCACATTTTCTGTGCCAAAACAACACAGCTGGAGGAACTGAAGGGGATTCCGTTTTGGTAATTAAGGAGTGGCCCTAACACTGACAGTCCCATCTTAAAAAGCACTCCCTCTGCATTTTACCCGAGGAGCAATGGCCAGAGCCTCCCTTTGAAAACGATGGGCAGAAATCAGAACATTACACACTGTCCCTTTCAGCTACTGTGAACTGAGCCGGGAGACGACCAATATCCCCTGGCACAGCACGGACGGGCCAGCGCGCGGGGGCAACAGGGACAGGAGACAGCACAAGAGACGAAGCCCAGGCCCAGGGGCCAAGGCCTATTACCTTTCCGGCATGTGCAAAACATAAAACAGAAGCAATATTGTAACAAATTCATTAAAGACTTAAGAAGAAAAAAAAATCAGATGCTAAAGTGCATACTCTAACCACTATACTATATTGCTTCTATAAAACAAGCACTAAACCTCAGGTACAGGAAAAAACCCTTTTCGTGTCCTCACACCTAGGTCAAAATTACAAAGAGTTATTAATTCAGGAGACAGAAAGAGAAGGAGTAAATCTGAATGAATCTGAGTCAGAACACAGTGTTATAACCTTAGGTAAATTCCACAATACCCATGCCTCAACATGGCAAATTCCACAATATCCATGCCTCAACCTCCCTATCTATAAAGGAGTTAACCACACCAGCACTAACCATTACTTGCCTCCTGGTAGCTTGTGAGTGTTAATTATTATTTGTAAGAAATACACAGATCATCAGTTGAAAGAAACAAGGAAAACTACAGCGTTATTATTATTGTCTTGTTACTAGAGCTAAACACCAGAAATCACCATAAAGAAGTTATGTACACCAACAATGTAGGGTTTGAATATGTACTTTGAAAGGCAATCATATAATTAGTTGTTTTACCTCTGATTGCTTTTCCTTTTTTTTTTTCTTTTTTAATTTAAAAAAGCAATACAGGGACTTCCCTGGTGGTTCAGTGGTAAAGAATCCGCCCTGCAATGCAGGGGACGTGGGTTCGATTCCCGGTCGGGGAACTAAGATCCCACACGCCGCGGGGCAACTAAGCCCTCGCGCCAAACTACTGAGCTCGCACACCTCAATGAGGTAGCCCACGTGCAGCAAACTACAGAGCCCACGCGCTCTGGAGCCTGCACGCCACAACTACAGAGCCCACGTGCCACAACTAGAGAGAGAAAACCCGCACGCCACAACTAGAGAGAAGCTCTCATGCTGCAACGAAGAGCCCGTGCGCCGCAATGACAAAAAAGATCCCACATGCCTTAACGAAGGTCCCGCGTGCCGCAACTAAGACCCAATACAGCCAATCAACCAATCAATCAATCAATCAATCAAGTGGGGCAGGGGGAGCAATACAGGAATTTCCCTGGCAGTCCAGTGGTTAAGACTCCAAGCTCCCAATGCAGGGGGCACGGGCTCGATCCCTGATTGGGGAACCAAGATCCCACATGTGGCACAGCGTAGCCAAAAAAAAAAAAAAAAAAAAGCAACACATACCATACGGCATTTACCCCAGAGAACGCATGTTCGCACAAAAAAAGGTACACAAATGTCCACAGCATCTCTCTCAGTAATAGTCAAGAAATGGGAAAAAACTCAGATGTTCTTCAATGGGCAAGTGATTAAACAAACTGAAGTATAGCCAAACCATGGAATACCACTCAGCAATTAAAAAGAAAGCGGCACTGGGACCTCTCTGGTGTTCCAGCGGTTAAGACTTTGCACTCTCAATGCAGGGGGCCCAGGTTCCATCCCTGGTCAGGGAACTAGATCCCGCATGCTGCAACTAAATACCCGCACAGCCAAATAAATAAATAAATAAATATATATATATATTTTTTTTTAAAAAAAAGGAGCACTATTGATTCATGCAATTTGGATGACTCTCCAGGGAATTACATTGATTGAAAAAGGCCAATCCAAAAGGTTACATACTGGGAATTCCCCGGCGGGCCAGTGTTTAGCACTCAGCACTTTCACTACCTGGGCTGGGTTCAATCCTTGGTCGGGGAACTAAGATCGCATAACCGGCAGCGCAGCCAAAAACAAACTTTTTTTTAATTAAGAAAAAAAAAAAAGGTTACACACTATATGATTTTATTCACATAGCATTCTTTTTTTTTAATTAATTAGTTAATTTATTTTATTTTTGGCTGCGTTGGGTCTTCGTTGCTGCGTGTGGGCTTTCTCTAGTTGCGGCGAGCGGGGGCTACTCTTTGTTGCAGTGCGCGGGCTTCTCGCTGCGGTGGCTTCTCTTGTTGCAGAGCACGGGCTCTAGGCACGCGGGCTTCAGTAGTTGTGGCACGTGGGCTCAGTAGTTGTGGCTCCCGGGCTCTAGAGCGCAGGCTCAGTCATTGTGGCGCATGGGCTTAGTTGCTCCGCGGCATGTGGGATCTTCCCGGACAAGGGATCAAACCCATGTCCCCTGCAATGGCAGGCAGATTCTTAACCGCTGCGCCACCAGGGAAGTCCCACATAACATTCTTGAAATGACAGGTTGCCAGGGACAGATAGGGCCGGGGGACTGGGAGATGGGCCATCTTCCCCAGGGGCTATTTTCCCTTGATCATCTGCACAAAAACTTTAGTGCAACTTTATCCACTGCACTATCAGATCATTATGATTTGGTGGGGAGTGGGGGAGCAGCAGTGGCTATAAAATGGCATCAGGAGAGATCCTGTGGGATGGAAATGTTCTGTATCTTGACTGTGTCAATGGCAATACCCAGGTTGTGACAGTATACTATGGTTCTGTAAGATGTTACCATTGGGGAAAACTGGGTAAAGGACACACAGGACCTATCTCACTATTATTTCTTACAACTGCATGTAAACCTACAATAATCTGTAAACAAAAAGCTTAATCAGAAATGAAGGCAACACATGCCTCTTGTAACAAGTAAAACAATAGCCTGTGGTCAATCTCTTTCTCTACCCGTCCCATTCCCTCCCTCTTGAGATAACCATGCAAACTCACTGCCCATACAAACAGGCATGCATTTAATACTTTCTGTTTACTGTATCAAAATGGGATCATACATACTACATTATTACCCTGCAGCCTACCTTCTTCACCCATCATCCCTATATCATAGAGACCTTAAAAAAAAAAAACTATTTTAAGTGCCAAGCAGGATGGCAGGTATAGAAAATTTTCTGACTAGGGCAAATCTGACAAATGTTTACCGTGCTAATGTGCCATAGCTCAGCCAGGTGCACTCAGTGAGAGCATAATATACAAGTAGCATTCTAAAGAGATCTGCAAAAAATGCAAGGTCTTCAGCAGCTCTTCGAGGATCCCATCCCCCTCTCTGCCTCCTCCATGGAACCATCCCATGGAGGTTTAACAGTTTAACTCCATTTGCCCCCTCCTGCTGTTTGTGCTTTTGTTGTATACTTCTGTTCTACATCTCCACAAGACATTATTATTGTCATTTATTTACAAAACAACATATAAATATAAAGGTGTATGTACCTGGGTATATGTACATATATATATTAAACACACACACAGACTTTAAGTGCTCTTTGCTCTTTCCTGCAGTTCTGTTCTTTTTTTTTGGGGGGGGGGGGGCAAGTTTTTATATTGGTAAAGTTCTGTACTACTAGAAATATAAGATTTGAAAAGAAAAATGAGACTTGAGGATTATCTGTGGAGCTTATCCTCATTCTCCTGCTGACGCATTATGTGTTTATAATTTGAGAACTGCAGATAAATACAAACTGGTCTTCTCCATACTTGCTCACTAAGGAATTCCTCATTTCTAGGAAACGTCTATTTCAAGGAAAGGAAACAAACAAAAACACCTAGTGCACTAGATGATTAAAAGGTACACATTTTATAGCCTGAGTTCGAGAAAAAAATTACCCAAGAAACGGCCTTTTTCCCTAGGAGCCAGCTTCTACTAGGGGAGTCTAGGGTTCTCTAGGCAAAGAAAAAAAACTTGCCAGTTTAAACAGAATAACAGAAACGTTCAGCCAATCAAATATACAGAACTCATCACTTGCAGTGAGGAATGAAAGGCCTGTATCAACAGAAAAAATAAATGGCACAGGCAACGTCTGGAACAGAAAACAAACAGGAGGTACTTTAAAAAGCCAAAATTGCAAAGACAGATTAACAGGGTATGAAATTACACGCCGGGCAATGCACCTGTTAAAGGAAAAGAGGTGCACACCAAGTCTGAAGTCTTAAGAATTCGGTGTTTAACATTACTTCTGCATGCTGCCCAGCAGGAAACTCGGGTCCTGGCTTAATCCACAACGCACACTTCATTTAAGGAGGTGAACTGCTTGGTCTGACTCAGTTTCTTATTCTGTAAAATGAATGCAACACAGCTGTCGTGAGTCGCCAAAGAATTCTGCACAAACGCTTTGTAACTCCAAAGTGCTGTGCAAATCAGAGCAGCCCTTCTCTCCTTCACATTCGTTTGACTTGGAATTTCAGAAGTTTAGCTGAAAATATAGACGACTCGGAAGCAAGGGACTGAGAGTGACCCACACAGGTGGACAGAAATGCAAAAACTGGAGCACCTCATACAAACCACAAGAGAACACGTTCACGTGCACACGTTATCAGTAACAGAAAACGCCACCGGTAGCAACCGTAAACCACTGAGAGGACCAGCAACGACATGTGTCCAAATCCAGCCGGCAGCACAGCCTCGTCGGCGGCAGTGCCTTAAACACAGCTCCCCGCACTCCGCGGCCTAACAAGATCCACTTTTTCCAAAAAGTTTAGCAACTTGCCAAGTACACTGGCATAGTTCACCTTTTTTAATTGCTAAGCAAACATGCAGGAGAGTTGAGACAATCAAGGGAATGTTCAGCCTTCCTCAAAAATAAGATCCAGGAAATTCACGTTTTGCTTGAACAGTTTCATGTCTAAAACTGATCACAAACCTCTGTTTGATGTTGTTTTCTCGCTGCTGGCCAATGAGCCCGGGAAAGACAACGAATTCTTTCAAACAGGGAGGGCTCTCTGCACTCTTCAGCTAAACCAGCGAGGCTTTACCACCGTCACGTTTAAAATAATGAGGAGGACGCCTCGATGGAGTTTACCGGGCTGCGCTAATCACGAGGGGCCTCGGGCGCCCAGGGCGGGCCCCAGCGCCGGTGGCCGCGGGACCGGACGCCCTCCCCGGGACCCCCCCAGGACCCCCTCCCCGGGACGCGGCCGCGGGACAGGACGCCCCCCAGAACCCCTGACCGGGACGCAGCTGCGGGACAGGACGCCCCCCAGAACCCCTGCCCGGGACGCGGCTGCGAGACAGGACGCCCCCCAGGACCCCTGCCCGGGACGCGGCCGCGGGACACGAAGCTCCCCCCTCCCCAGGAACCCCTCCCCAGAGCGCGGGCCTCGCCGCCGTCACGCGGCACCCTCCGCGCTCACCGCGGGCCGGGAAACCCCTCAGGCCGACTGACCCCCGCCCGCCGCCCAGCCTCCCTCCGGCCCGCGCCGCCCGCCGCGCTTACCGCGTTCTTCTGCATCATCTTGTCCATCTTCTGGGCAATGCGGACCACCTCGTCCTCCATGGCCCCGGCAGGCCTGCCCCGCGCCGGGCCGCGGGGGACGGGAAACGAGCGGAGCTGGCGGGGCGGCGGGTAAGCCCAGGCGTCGGCGAGGGCCCTCAGCAGGCCTGACCGAGGCGCTTCCTCACTCACGGCGACGGCGGCGGCGGCGGCGGCGGCGGCGGCGGCGGCGGCGGCGCTCCTCACCCGCAGGCAGCGCCAATCCAGCTCCCAGCTCGCGGGGGCGGCGCTCCTCCCCCGCAGGCAGCGCCAATCCAGCTCCCAGCTCGCGGCGGCAGCGGCGGCGGCGCTCCTCCCCCGCAGGCAGCGCCAATCGAGCTCCCAGCTCGCGGCGGCGGCGACGGCGCTCCTCCCCCGCAGGCAGCGCCAATCGAGCTCCCAGCTCGCGGCGGCGGCGGCGGCGGCGCTCCTACCCCGCAGGCAGCGCCAATCGAGCTCCCAGCTCGCGGCGGCGGCGGCGGCGCTCCTCACCCGCAGGCAGCGCCAATCCAGCTCCCAGCTCGCGGGGGCGGCGCTCCTCCACCGCAGGCAGCGCCAATCCAGCTCCCAGCTCGCGGCGGCGGCGGCGGCGGCGCTCCTCCCCCGCAGGCAGCGCCAATCCAGCTCCCAGCTCGCGGCGGCGGCGCTCCACCCCGCAGGCAGCGCCAATCGAGCTCCCAGCTCGCGGCGGCGGCGGCGGTGCTCCTCCCCAGCAGGCAGCGCCAATCCAGCTCCCAGCTCGCGGCGGCGGCGGCGCTCCTCCCCCGCAGGCAGCGCCAATCGAGCTCCCAGCTCGCGGCGGCGGCGGCGGCGGCGCTCCTCCCCAGCAGGCAGCGCCAACTGAGCTCCCAGCTCGCGGCGGCGGCGGCGCTCCTACCCCGCAGGCAGCGCCAATCGAGCTCCCAGCTCGCGGCGGCGGCGGCGGCGCTCCTCACCCGCAGGCAGCGCCAATCCAGCTCCCAGCTCGCGGGGGCGGCGCTCCTCCACCGCAGGCGGCGCCAATCCAGCTCCCAGCTCGCGGCGGCGGCGGCGGCGGCGCTCCTCCCCCGCAGGCAGCGCCAATCCAGCTCCCAGCTCGCGGCGGCGGCGCTCCACCCCGCAGGCAGCGCCAATCGAGCTCCCAGCTCGCGGCGGCGGCGGCGCTCCTCCCCAGCAGGCAGCGCCAACTGAGCTCCCAGCTCGCGGCGGCGGCGGCGCTCCTCCCCCGCAGGCAGCGCCAATCAAGCTCCCAGCTGGCGGCGGCGGCGGCGCTCCTCCCCCGCAGGCAGCGCAAATCCAGCTCCCAGCTCGCGGCGGCGGCGGCGGCGGCGGCGGCGGCGGCGGCGGCGGCGCTCCTCCCCCGCAGGCAGCGCCAATCAAGCTCCCAGCTCGCGGCGGCGGCGGCGGCGGCGCTCCTCCCCCGCAGGCAGCGCCAATCGAGCTCCCAGCTCGCGGCGGCGGCGGCGGCGGCAGCGGCGACGCTCCTCCCCCGCAGGCAGCGCCAATCGAGCTCCCAGCTCGCGGCGGCGCTCCTCCCCCGCAGGCAGCGCCAATCGAGCTCCCAGCTCTCGGCGGCGGCGGCGGCGCTCCTCCCCCACAGGCAACTCCAATCGAGCTCCCAGCTCTGTTCTTTTTTTTTTTTTTTTTTGAATTTTGAGATTTTTCATTTGAAGTAAGTCTTAATGCTATTAAATTCACAAATATGCTAATTTAAATACCCAAGTCTATTATCTAAGACACACATTGCAAACACAAATATCTATTCTCTCCACATGTCAGAGCCCATTCATTTCATGGTTTGGAAATGGGGAGAATAGATCCCCTTAAACTGCAAGTCAGCAGGTGTTTCTTTACAGTTAACTTCAGCAAAATTCATACAAAATATTAATTAACAATGATCTTCTTGTTAACTCACAAGGAAACACCTTCAAAGCTGCATTTTGTTAAAGTTTCTGTACTAAAATGTAGAAAAACTGAACTACACAAATATTGAAAAGTTAAAAATTCCTTAATTTTTTATTCCTGGTACCACTACCACAATTTACAGGGCAATATACCTGATGTAATGAAAAGAAAAAGAAAAAGACAAAGCTACAACAGATAAAAGACCTCAGGAATGTACATCTAATTGACACTCCATTGCATTAATCAATAGCTGCACTTTTTGCAAACTGTGGCTAGGACAGTCCTGAGCAAGAAGGGTTTCCTGTTTAAGCTGCAGTAACTTCTCTGACTATGGATCATCGTTCCTTCTGTGGCAGATTTTTACAGTTCCTCTAATGCATTCGGGACGACTGTCTCAAAGTAACCTGCAGCTTTCCTGACACCTCCTCGCTCTCTCTCCTGCCAAGAACTGTAGCCCTTTTCTTGTGAGTTTTGAGAACCTTCTGCTACCATATCCACCACTTCCACCACCAGATCCATAACCACCACCATAGGGACTTCCCGAGCTTCTTCCACCAAAACTGCCTCCCTTCATGGGTCCATCATTTGATTGCTGTTGTCCACTATAATTTCCAAAATCATTATAGCTCCCACCACCACCATAGTTACCTCCAAAATTTCCTCCTTCATTGTAACCATCATATCCTCCACCACCGCCACCATATCCCCCATCTTGGTTTCCATATCCTGGTCCACCACCACCATAGCCTCCTCTACTACTGTAACCAGGACCACCGCCATAGTTACCACCGTCGCCTCCAAATCCGTTCTATCCACCATCACCTCCTCCATAACTACCTCTGCTGCCACCACCTCCACCACCATAGCCTCCTCTTCCACCAAGTTTCCACCACGGCCAAAGTTACCTCCACCACCTCCAAAGTTTCCTCCACGACCCATAAAGTTGCCAGATCCACCTCCACGACCTCTTTGTGATCCAGCAGATTGCGTTTCTTCTTTAGGAAGGGCCTTTTTCACTTCACAATTATGCCCATTAATAGTGTGGTATTTCTGAACAACAATTTTATCAACTGTATCATGATCATCAAAAGTTACAAAAGCAAATCCTCTCTTTTTTCCACTCTGCCTGTCTTCCATAACTTCTATGGTTTCAATCTCGCCATGCTTTTCAAAGTAGTCTCTCAAATTACATTCTTCTGTATCTTCTTTAATACCACCAACAAAAATTTTCTTCACTGTTAGATGGGCACCAGGCTTTACAGATCCTCTCTAGAACCAGCTCTCTTTGGTTCCACTACACGCCCATCAACCTTGTGTGGTCGAGCACACATTGCTGCATCCACCTCTTCAACCCAAGAGTAAGTCACAAAACCAAAGCCCCTGGAACGTTTTGTTTGGGGGTCTCTTATCACCACACAATCTGTAAGTGTGCCCCATTCCTCAAAATGTTCTCTTAAGCTATCGTCTGTAGTTTCAAAGCTCAGACCACCAATAAACAGTTTTCTCAACTGTTCTGGTTCCTTTGGATCATGGCCCTCCTCCCCACCCCACCCCCGGCGGCGGCGGTGGCGGCGACGGCCGGAGTCGGGCTGGGGGCGACCAGGCGGCGGTTTTACCTCCGTTTTGAGACCGGACTCGCCTCTTCCAACTCGAGTTCAATATGGGACGGAGAGGCCAGCTCTGTTCTATGTTGGGCCATTTTACTTCAGCCTAAAAAAATTTCTTCTAGTATTCCCTAAGGTCTGCTGGGGATCAGTTTTCTTATTTTTCATTTATCTGTATTTGATTTTTTAAAATTGATTCCAATTTTCTGTTGAGATTCTCCATATTTTAATCTATTAATCCCCATCTTTTACTCTCAATATAGTCATTTTAAAGTTCTGTGCTGACTCCAGAATCTGAATTCCCTCTAAATCAATTTTTCTTGTTTTGTTTTTTTTTTTTTTTTTTTGTCTTAATTTTTAGTCACTTTTTCCTGCTTCAGGAATTTCATAATTTTTGATTGTGTGCTGGACATGGTGAATAAAAAATTCATAGAGACTGAAGATGCTATTACTTTGAACCAGAGAAGATTTACCCCTTTCTCTGTTAATCAGAGTGGCTGATCATTTCAGTCATTTCAGGAATTTTACTAGGTCAGAACTGGGTTGGAGCTTTACTTGTCTCATGCTACCTATGATTTTTCCTGATTTGTGGCCTCCCTGGATTTTTGCTGTGAGCCTGACAGGTCTTTGATTCTTCAATAAATACAGTCAGTTATTGACTTCAGTCTTTCAGATGTTTGAATTCAGCTCTTTAGGCTCTCAGTTCTCACAGCTTCAGAGTATGGCAAATGTAAGGAGAGACCAGCTATGTATTTGTTACCGTTACACTTTCTCAATGAAAATTTGTCTCATAAACACTGAAACATTGCAGATGATTTCACTTTTTCTGACTCAGCCCCCTTCTTGGGGATGGCACTTCTGGGTTTTTACTGTGAGTCTGGTAGGTCTCTGATTCCTCACTTTGGAAAGTTCTCTCCCTCAGGCATTAGGTATTTAAGCTTCCTGCTTTCTATAGGTTCAAAAACTGGCAAATGTCTTGAAGAGGAGACCTAATGATTGTCACAGGCCCCTTTATCTAGCGGGATTTGGTTTGTTCGTGCCATGACTGTGCAGGAAATTTCACTCTGCTTTCTTGGCTCAGTCCCCCATCATCCTGTACCACCCTGACACTAAGGAAATGTCCTGTGGGGGAAATCGGCTTGACATTCTGCTAGATTTCACTCCATCATGCCAGCAAATGAGTTCATCAAAAGGTATGGTGATTTCTCTTTTCCAGTGGAGTATGTCCACTACATAAGGAAATACAAAAGACAGTATAAATGTATTTTTGTTTGTAATTCAGTTTTTCTCCTATATGACTTAAAAGACAAATGCAGTATAAGCAAGTCCCAAATACATAAAGAAAAACTAACAGAATTAAAATGATAAAGCCTGACACTATTTTTTAAATAAATAAATAAATTTATTTATTTATTTATTTGTATTTTTATTTTTGGCTGCGTTGGGTCTTCGTTGCTGCGCGCGGGTTTTCTCTAGCTGTGGCGAGCAGGGGCTACTCTTTGTTGTGGTGCGTGGCCTTCTCGTTGCGGTGGCTTCTCTTGTTGAGGAGCACGGGCTCTAAGTGCATGGGCTTCAGTAGTTGTGGCTCTTGGGCTCTAGAGCGCAGGCTCAGTAGTTTTGGCGTGCGGGCTTAGTTGCTCCGCGGCATGTGGGATCTTCCCAGACCAGGGCTCGAGCCCGTGTCCCCTGCATTGGCAGGCGGATTCTTAACCACTGTACCACCAGGGAAGTCCGAAAAACTGACACTATTAAAGGGAGAAATATTTCAAGCCAATAGCAAAAGGTCATATATTGTATAATTCCATGTCTATGAAATGTCCAGGATGAGCAAATCCATATAGACAGAAAGTAGATTAGTGGATGCCAGGGGATGTTGGGGAGGGGAAAATAGGGAGTAACAGCTAACATATACAAGATTTCTTTGTGGGGGGCGTGACAAAAATGTTCTGGAATTAGATAGCAATATTGGTTGTGAAAATACTAAGAACTAGTGAATTGTACACTTACTTTAATCGGTGAATTTTTTTTTTTTAATCTTGTAGAAGTTTTTATTTCAGTGATTACAAGAACGCAGTAAATGGAAACTATGCTGGTTTACATTAGGCATGCACCTCTACCTGAAACTGCTGTTAGTTTTTGACTGGCCTAAATCTTTATAACTTATTTTTGCATTAGGCACATCTTTAAATTTTTTTGGACCCTGACATACAGGGTAAGTTAACTTCTTCCTTGTGGCAGTTTAGTATGAGAATTATGTTCGCTGGCTAGATTCCTTTAACTAAAGGCCTCTAAGACTCTCAGGCTACCTGTACTAGCTCAAGACTGTACTTTATATATAGATATAAAGATGATAAAATAAAATAAAATAAAGCTTTTGGGAGGTCTGACGTCTTCTGCCAGCGTTCAGTGGGTGTTCTGTAGGAGCAGTTCCACGTGTAGATGTATTTCTACTGTATCTGTGGGAAGGAAGGTGATCTCCACGTCTTACTCTTCTGCCATCTTGCCCCTCCCTCCCCCCAGGAATATCACTTTTAAAGGAGAAGGTATAAACCCCTTGGTTATATGAACTGGAGATTTTAGTAAGAAGTCAATATATTTTTTGTTAGGCACATGTTATGTTAGGCTGTCTCCCTGCACAGGACGCAGGCGCCTTGAAAATGGAAATCATATCCCTCTATAGTACGTCCCTCTTCTTTCTGCTTTGCAGTTTGCTGCTCCACTTGTTCAACCCCACTTAGTAATAACCTATACTTCCCTTGTTCCTGTTTTCCCATCTGGAAAACAGACAAAAGGCAACCAAACAACGCAAAGGTCTCAACAAATAAGGGATATCCAAAACCAGAGATGGCCAGAACTTCTGTATCCCTCATGAAACCTAGTCCCGTGTTCAATACTTAGGTATCATTAATACATGCGTGTTGACTGACACAGTTTAAACTCAATTCTTCCACTTCCCAGTTTAGTTTTAGTCCTCATACAAAACCTGATCATCAAATTCCTTAATGCTAGGAATCACAGTGAAAAATAATTTCTCAACTGACTTCTGTCAGATGAGTGAGAACTAAGGTTAATTCAGTGTATCTGAAGCATAGACAGTGAGGGCACAAGTGGCACAAGATGGGGCTAGAGAAGCAGAGAGGATTCTAGACCACGCAGAGTCTTAAAGGCCAACACTGTGTTTTCTATTCTCAAAACAATGTTTGTGAGCGATGTTTATGAGCAATGTTCCAACTTGCTTTGAAGGTTTCTTGTGTGAAGAATGGATTGGAAGGAAACAAGATATATGGACACTAGTTAGGACCTAATCGCAACAGACAGGCAAGTTCAGTATTAGAATGTTGAGGGAGAGCTGACAGATTCCAAAGAAATTCAGGAGATAAACTGAAGCGGGCTTAATGGGGTATGAGATGGAGGAAAGGAAGGTCTTAGGGAATTAAAGGGTTTACTGCACACATGAGCAAAGTCTCAAAATTAATCATTTGAACGTACAGAGGTAGATCTCCCAAATGACACCGGTTAGGAAGCAACGGTACGCCCTTTAGAATTCCTAGAGACAACACAAATCAACTGTTTCGATGGAAAATTCGGCGGGACCGGTGCGTTTTTTCACTCCAACTTAGTTCCAAATTCCTATTACTCACATTTTCTGTGCCAAAACAACACAGCTGGAGGAACTGAAGGGGATTCCGTTTTGGTAATTAAGGAGTGGCCCTAACACTGACAGTCCCATCTTAAAAAGCACTCCCTCTGCATTTTACCCGAGGAGCAATGGCCAGAGCCTCCCTTTGAAAACGATGGGCAGAAATCAGAACATTACACACTGTCCCTTTCAGCTACTGTGAACTGAGCCGGGAGACGACCAATATCCCCTGGCACAGCACGGACGGGCCAGCGCGCGGGGGCAACAGGGACAGGAGACAGCACAAGAGACGAAGCCCAGGCCCAGGGGCCAAGGCCTATTACCTTTCCGGCATGTGCAAAACATAAAACAGAAGCAATATTGTAACAAATTCATTAAAGACTTAAGAAGAAAAAAAAATCAGATGCTAAAGTGCATACTCTAACCACTATACTATATTGCTTCTATAAAACAAGCACTAAACCTCAGGTACAGGAAAAAACCCTTTTCGTGTCCTCACACCTAGGTCAAAATTACAAAGAGTTATTAATTCAGGAGACAGAAAGAGAAGGAGTAAATCTGAATGAATCTGAGTCAGAACACAGTGTTATAACCTTAGGTAAATTCCACAATACCCATGCCTCAACATGGCAAATTCCACAATATCCATGCCTCAACCTCCCTATCTATAAAGGAGTTAACCACACCAGCACTAACCATTACTTGCCTCCTGGTAGCTTGTGAGTGTTAATTATTATTTGTAAGAAATACACAGATCATCAGTTGAAAGAAACAAGGAAAACTACAGCGTTATTATTATTGTCTTGTTACTAGAGCTAAACACCAGAAATCAACATAAAGAAGTTATGTACACCAACAATGTAGGGTTTGAATATGTACTTTGAAAGGCAATCATATAATTAGTTGTTTTACCTCTGATTGCTTTTCCTTTTTTTTTTTTTTTTTTAATTTAAAAAAGCAATACAGGGACTTCCCTGGTGGTTCAGTGGTAAAGAATCCGCCCTGCAATGCAGGGGACGTGGGTTCGATTCCCGGTCGGGGAACTAAGATCCCACACGCCGCGGGGCAACTAAGCCCTCGCGCCAAACTACTGAGCTCGCACACCTCAATGAGGTAGCCCACGTGCAGCAAACTACAGAGCCCACGCGCTCTGGAGCCTGCACGCCACAACTACAGAGCCCACGTGCCACAACTAGAGAGAGAAAACCCGCACGCCACAACTAGAGAGAAGCTCTCATGCTGCAACGAAGAGCCCGTGCGCCGCAATGACAAAAAAGATCCCACATGCCTTAACGAAGGTCCCGCGTGCCGCAACTAAGACCCAATACAGCCAATCAACCAATCAATCAATCAATCAATCAAGTGGGGCAGGGGGAGCAATACAGGAATTTCCCTGGCAGTCCAGTGGTTAAGACTCCAAGCTCCCAATGCAGGGGGCACGGGCTCGATCCCTGATTGGGGAACCAAGATCCCACATGTGGCACAGCGTAGCCAAAAAAAAAAAAAAAAAAAAAAAAGCAACACTTACCATACGGCATTTACCCCAGAGAACGCATGTTCGCACAAAAAAAGGTACACAAATGTCCACAGCATCTCTCTCAGTAATAGTCAAGAAATGGGAAAAAACTCAGATGTTCTTCAATGGGCAAGTGATTAAACAAACTGAAGTATAGCCAAACCATGGAATACTACTCAGCAATTAAAAAGAAAGCGGCACTGGGACCTCTCTGGTGTTCCAGCGGTTAAGACTTTGCACTCTCAATGCAGGGGGCCCAGGTTCCATCCCTGGTCAGGGAACTAGATCCCGCATGCTGCAACTAAATACCCGCACAGCCAAATAAATAAATAAATAAATATATATATATATTTTTTTTTAAAAAAAAGGAGCACTATTGATTCATGCAATTTGGATGACTCTCCAGGGAATTACATTGATTGAAAAAGGCCAATCCAAAAGGTTACATACTGGGAATTCCCCGGCGGGCCAGTGTTTAGCACTCAGCACTTTCACTACCTGGGCTGGGTTCAATCCTTGGTCGGGGAACTAAGATCGCATAACCGGCAGCGCAGCCAAAAACAAACTTTTTTTTAATTAAGAAAAAAAAAAAAGGTTACACACTATATGATTTTATTCACATAGCATTCTTTTTTTTTAATTAATTAGTTAATTTATTTTATTTTTGGCTGCGTTGGGTCTTCGTTGCTGCGTGTGGGCTTTCTCTAGTTGCGGCGAGCGGGGGCTACTCTTTGTTGCAGTGCGCGGGCTTCTCGCTGCGGTGGCTTCTCTTGTTGCAGAGCACGGGCTCTAGGCACGCGGGCTTCAGTAGTTGTGGCACGTGGGCTCAGTAGTTGTGGCTCCCGGGCTCTAGAGCGCAGGCTCAGTCATTGTGGCGCATGGGCTTAGTTGCTCCGCGGCATGTGGGATCTTCCCGGACAAGGGATCAAACCCATGTCCCCTGCAATGGCAGGCAGATTCTTAACCGCTGCGCCACCAGGGAAGTCCCACATAACATTCTTGAAATGACAGGTTGCCAGGGACAGATAGGGCCGGGGGACTGGGAGATGGGCCATCTTCCCCAGGGGCTATTTTCCCTTGATCATCTGCACAAAAACTTTAGTGCAACTTTATCCACTGCACTATCAGATCATTATGATTTGGTGGGGAGTGGGGGAGCAGCAGTGGCTATAAAATGGCATCAGGAGAGATCCTGTGGGATGGAAATGTTCTGTATCTTGACTGTGTCAATGGCAATACCCAGGTTGTGACAGTATACTATGGTTCTGTAAGATGTTACCATTGGGGAAAACTGGGTAAAGGACACACAGGACCTATCTCACTATTATTTCTTACAACTGCATGTAAACCTACAATAATCTGTAAACAAAAAGCTTAATCAGAAATGAAGGCAACACATGCCTCTTGTAACAAGTAAAACAATAGCCTGTGGTCAATCTCTTTCTCTACCCGTCCCATTCCCTCCCTCTTGAGATAACCATGCAAACTCACTGCTCATACAAACAGGCATGCATTTAATACTTTCTGTTTACTGTATCAAAATGGGATCATACATACTACATTATTACCCTGCAGCCTACCTTCTTCACCCATCATCCCTATATCATAGAGACCTTAAAAAAAAAAAACTATTTTAAGTGCCAAGCAGGATGGCAGGTATAGAAAATTTTCTGACTAGGGCAAATCTGACAAATGTTTACCGTGCTAATGTGCCATAGCTCAGCCAGGTGCACTCAGTGAGAGCATAATATACAAGTAGCATTCTAAAGAGATCTGCAAAAAATGCAAGGTCTTCAGCAGCTCTTCGAGGATCCCATCCCCCTCTCTGCCTCCTCCATGGAACCATCCCATGGAGGTTTAACAGTTTAACTCCATTTGCCCCCTCCTGCTGTTTGTGCTTTTGTTGTATACTTCTGTTCTACATCTCCACAAGACATTATTATTGTCATTTATTTACAAAACAACATATAAATATAAAGGTGTATGTACCTGGGTATATGTACATATATATATTAAACACACACACAGACTTTAAGTGCTCTTTGCTCTTTCCTGCAGTTCTGTTCTTTTTTTTTGGGGGGGGGGGGGGCAAGTTTTTATATTGGTAAAGTTCTGTACTACTAGAAATATAAGATTTGAAAAGAAAAATGAGACTTGAGGATTATCTGTGGAGCTTATCCTCATTCTCCTGCTGACGCATTATGTGTTTATAATTTGAGAACTGCAGATAAATACAAACTGGTCTTCTCCATACTTGCTCACTAAGGAATTCCTCATTTCTAGGAAACGTCTATTTCAAGGAAAGGAAACAAACAAAAACACCTAGTGCACTAGATGATTAAAAGGTACACATTTTATAGCCTGAGTTCGAGAAAAAAATTACCCAAGAAACGGCCTTTTTCCCTAGGAGCCAGCTTCTACTAGGGGAGTCTAGGGTTCTCTAGGCAAAGAAAAAAAACTTGCCAGTTTAAACAGAATAACAGAAACGTTCAGCCAATCAAATATACAGAACTCATCACTTGCAGTGAGGAATGAAAGGCCTGTATCAACAGAAAAAATAAATGGCACAGGCAACGTCTGGAACAGAAAACAAACAGGAGGTACTTTAAAAAGCCAAAATTGCAAAGACAGATTAACAGGGTATGAAATTACACGCCGGGCAATGCACCTGTTAAAGGAAAAGAGGCGCACACCAAGTCTGAAGTCTTAAGAATTCGGTGTTTAACATTACTTCTGCATGCTGCCCAGCAGGAAACTCGGGTCCTGGCTTAATCCACAACGCACACTTCATTTAAGGAGGTGAACTGCTTGGTCTGACTCAGTTTCTTATTCTGTAAAATGAATGCAACACAGCTGTCGTGAGTCGCCAAAGAATTCTGCACAAACGCTTTGTAACTCCAAAGTGCTGTGCAAATCAGAGCAGCCCTTCTCTCCTTCACATTCGTTTGACTTGGAATTTCAGAAGTTTAGCTGAAAATATAGACGACTCGGAAGCAAGGGACTGAGAGTGACCCACACAGGTGGACAGAAATGCAAAAACTGGAGCACCTCATACAAACCACAAGAGAACACGTTCACGTGCACACGTTATCAGTAACAGAAAACGCCACCGGTAGCAACCGTAAACCACTGAGAGGACCAGCAACGACATGTGTCCAAATCCAGCCGGCAGCACAGCCTCGTCGGCGGCAGTGCCTTAAACACAGCTCCCCGCACTCCGCGGCCTAACAAGATCCACTTTTTCCAAAAAGTTTAGCAACTTGCCAAGTACACTGGCATAGTTCACCTTTTTTAATTGCTAAGCAAACATGCAGGAGAGTTGAGACAATCAAGGGAATGTTCAGCCTTCCTCAAAAATAAGATCCAAGAAATTCACGTTTTGCTTGAACAGTTTCATGTCTAAAACTGATCACAAACCTCTGTTTGATGTTGTTTTCTCGCTGCTGGCCAATGAGCCCGGGAAAGACAACGAATTCTTTCAAACAGGGAGGGCTCTCTGCACTCTTCAGCTAAACCAGCGAGGCTTTACCACCGTCACGTTTAAAATAATGAGGAGGACGCCTCGATGGAGTTTACCGGGCTGCGCTAATCACGAGGGGCCTCGGGCGCCCAGGGCGGGCCCCAGCGCCGGTGGCCGCGGGACCGGACGCCCTCCCCGGGACCCCCCCAGGACCCCCTCCCCGGGACGCGGCCGCGGGACAGGACGCCCCCCAGAACCCCTGACCGGGACGCAGCTGCGGGACAGGACGCCCCCCAGAACCCCTGCCCGGGACGCGGCTGCGAGACAGGACGCCCCCCAGGACCCCTGCCCGGGACGCGGCCGCGGGACACGAAGCTCCCCCCTCCCCAGGAACCCCTCCCCAGAGCGCGGGCCTCGCCGCCGTCACGCGGCACCCTCCGCGCTCACCGCGGGCCGGGAAACCCCTCAGGCCGACTGACCCCCGCCCGCCGCCCAGCCTCCCTCCGGCCCGCGCCGCCCGCCGCGCTTACCGCGTTCTTCTGCATCATCTTGTCCATCTTCTGGGCAATGCGGACCACCTCGTCCTCCATGGCCCCGGCAGGCCTGCCCCGCGCCGGGCCGCGGGGGACGGGAAACGAGCGGAGCTGGCGGGGCGGCGGGTAAGCCCAGGCGTCGGCGAGGGCCCTCAGCAGGCCTGACCGAGGCGCTTCCTCACTCACGGCGACGGCGGCGGCGGCGGCGGCGGCGGCGGCGGCGGCGCTCCTCACCCGCAGGCAGCGCCAATCCAGCTCACAGCTCGCGGGGGCGGCGCTCCTCCCCCGCAGGCAGCGCCAATCGAGCTCCCAGCTCGCGGCGGCGGCGGCGGCGCTCCTCACCCGCAGGCAGCGCCAATCCAGCTCCCAGCTCGCGGGGGCGGCGCTCCTCCACCGCAGGCAGCGCCAATCCAGCTCCCAGCTCGCGGCGGCGGCGGCGGCGGCGCTCCTCCCCCGCAGGCAGCGCCAATCGAGCTCCCAGCTCGCGGCGGCGGCGCTCCACCCCGCAGGCAGCGCCAATCGAGCTCCCAGCTCGCGGCGGCGGCGGCGGCGGCGCTCCTCCCCAGCAGGCAGCGCCAACTGAGCTCCCAGCTCGCGGCGGCGGCGGCGCTCCTCCCCCGCAGGCAGCGCCAATCCAGCTCCCAGCTCGCGGCGGCGGCGGCGGCGGCGCTCCTCCCCCGCAGGCAGCGCCAATCCAGCTCCCAGCTCGCGGCGGCGGCGGCGGCGGCGCTCCTCCCCCGCAGGCAGCGCCAATCGAGCTCCCAGCTCGCGGCGGCGGCGGCGGCGGCGCTCCTCCCCCGCAGGCAGCGCCAACTGAGCTCCCAGCTCGCGGCGGCGGCGGCGGCGGCGCTCCTCCCCCGCAGGCAGCGCCAATCCAGCTCCCAGCTCGCGGCGGCGGCGCTCCACCCCGCAGGCAGCGCCAATCGAGCTCCCAGCTCGCGGCGGCGGCGGCGGCGGCGCTCCTCCCCAGCAGGCAGCGCCAACTGAGCTCCCAGCTCGCGGCGGCGGCGGCGGCGCTCCTCCCCCGCAGGCAGCGCCAATCGAGCTCCCAGCTCGCGGCGGCGGCGGCGGCGGCGCTCCTCCCCAGCAGGCAGCGCCAACTGAGCTCCCAGCTCGCGGCGGCGGCGGCGGCGGCGCTCCTACCCCGCAGGCAGCGCCAATCGAGCTCCCAGCTCGCGGCGGCGGCGGCGGCGCTCCTCACCCGCAGGCAGCGCCAATCCAGCTCCCAGCTCGCGGGGGCGGCGCTCCTCCACCGCAGGCAGCGCCAATCCAGCTCCCAGCTCGCGGCGGCGGCGGCGGCGGCGCTCCTCCCCCGCAGGCAGCGCCAATCGAGCTCCCAGCTCGCGGCGGCGGCGCTCCACCCCGCAGGCAGCGCCAATCGAGCTCCCAGCTCGCGGCGGCGGCGGCGGCGGCGCTCCTCCCCAGCAGGCAGCGCCAACTGAGCTCCCAGCTCGCGGCGGCGGCGGCGGCGGCGGCGGCGGCGGCGGCGACGCTCCTCCCCCGCAGGCAGCGCCAATCGAGCTCCCAGCTCGCGGCGGCGCTCCTCCCCCGCAGGCAGCGCCAATCGAGCTCCCAGCTCTCGGCGGCGGCGGCGGCGCTCCTCCCCCACAGGCAGCTCCAATCGAGCTCCCAGCTCTGTTCTTTTTTTTTTTTTTTTTGAATTTTGAGATTTTTCATTTGAAGTAAGTCTTAATGCTATTAAATTCACAAATATGCTAATTTAAATACCCAAGTCTATTATCTAAGACACACATTGCAAACACAAATATCTATTCTCTCCACATGTCAGAGCCCATTCATTTCATGGTTTGGAAATGGGGAGAATAGATCCCCTTAAACTGCAAGTCAGCAGGTGTTTCTTTACAGTTAACTTCAGCAAAATTCATACAAAATATTAATTAACAATGATCTTCTTGTTAACTCACAAGGAAACACCTTCAAAGCTGCATTTTGTTAAAGTTTCTGTACTAAAATGTAGAAAAACTGAACTACACAAATATTGAAAAGTTAAAAATTCCTTAATTTTTTATTCCTGGTACCACTACCACAATTTACAGGGCAATATACCTGATGTAATGAAAAGAAAAAGAAAAAGACAAAGCTACAACAGATAAAAGACCTCAGGAATGTACATCTAATTGACACTCCATTGCATTAATCAATAGCTGCACTTTTTGCAAACTGTGGCTAGGACAGTCCTGAGCAAGAAGGGTTTCCTGTTTAAGCTGCAGTAACTTCTCTGACTATGGATCATCGTTCCTTCTGTGGCAGATTTTTACAGTTCCTCTAATGCATTCGGGACGACTGTCTCAAAGTAACCTGCAGCTTTCCTGACACCTCCTCGCTCTCTCTCCTGCCAAGAACTGTAGCCCTTTTCTTGTGAGTTTTGAGAACCTTCTGCTACCATATCCACCACTTCCACCACCAGATCCATAACCACCACCATAGGGACTTCCCGAGCTTCTTCCACCAAAACTGCCTCCCTTCATGGGTCCATCATTTGATTGCTGTTGTCCACTATAATTTCCAAAATCATTATAGCTCCCACCACCACCATAGTTACCTCCAAAATTTCCTCCTTCATTGTAACCATCATATCCTCCACCACCGCCACCATATCCCCCATCTTGGTTTCCATATCCTGGTCCACCACCACCATAGCCTCCTCTACTACTGTAACCAGGACCACCGCCATAGTTACCACCGTCGCCTCCAAATCCGTTCTATCCACCATCACCTCCTCCATAACTACCTCTGCTGCCACCACCTCCACCACCATAGCCTCCTCTTCCACCAAGTTTCCACCACGGCCAAAGTTACCTCCACCACCTCCAAAGTTTCCTCCACGACCCATAAAGTTGCCAGATCCACCTCCACGACCTCTTTGTGATCCAGCAGATTGCGTTTCTTCTTTAGGAAGGGCCTTTTTCACTTCACAATTATGCCCATTAATAGTGTGGTATTTCTGAACAACAATTTTATCAACTGTATCATGATCATCAAAAGTTACAAAAGCAAATCCTCTCTTTTTTCCACTCTGCCTGTCTTCCATAACTTCTATGGTTTCAATCTCGCCATGCTTTTCAAAGTAGTCTCTCAAATTACATTCTTCTGTATCTTCTTTAATACCACCAACAAAAATTTTCTTCACTGTTAGATGGGCACCAGGCTTTACAGATCCTCTCTAGAACCAGCTCTCTTTGGTTCCACTACACGCCCATCAACCTTGTGTGGTCGAGCACACATTGCTGCATCCACCTCTTCAACCCAAGAGTAAGTCACAAAACCAAAGCCCCTGGAACGTTTTGTTTGGGGGTCTCTTATCACCACACAATCTGTAAGTGTGCCCCATTCCTCAAAATGTTCTCTTAAGCTATCGTCTGTAGTTTCAAAGCTCAGACCACCAATAAACAGTTTTCTCAACTGTTCTGGTTCCTTTGGATCATGGCCCTCCTCCCCACCCCACCCCCGGCGGCGGCGGTGGCGGCGACGGCCGGAGTCGGGCTGGGGGCGACCGGGCGGCGGTTTTACCTCCGTTTTGAGACCGGACTCGCCTCTTCCAACTCGAGTTCAATATGGGACGGAGAGGCCAGCTCTGTTCTATGTTGGGCCATTTTACTTCAGCCTAAAAAAATTTCTTCTAGTATTCCCTAAGGTCTGCTGGGGATCAGTTTTCTTATTTTTCATTTATCTGTATTTGATTTTTTAAAATTGATTCCAATTTTCTGTTGAGATTCTCCATATTTTAATCTATTAATCCCCATCTTTTACTCTCAATATAGTCATTTTAAAGTTCTGTGCTGACTCCAGAATCTGAATTCCCTCTAAATCAATTTTTCTTGTTTTGTTTTGTTTTTTTTTTTTTTTGTCTTAATTTTTAGTCACTTTTTCCTGCTTCAGGAATTTCATAATTTTTGATTGTGTGCTGGACATGGTGAATAAAAAATTCATAGAGACTGAAGATGCTATTACTTTGAACCAGAGAAGATTTACCCCTTTCTCTGTTAATCAGAGTGGCTGATCATTTCAGTCATTTCAGGAATTTTACTAGGTCAGAACTGGGTTGGAGCTTTACTTGTCTCATGCTACCTATGATTTTTCCTGATTTGTGGCCTCCCTGGATTTTTGCTGTGAGCCTGACAGGTCTTTGATTCTTCAATAAATACAGTCAGTTATTGACTTCAGTCTTTCAGATGTTTGAATTCAGCTCTTTAGGCTCTCAGTTCTCACAGCTTCAGAGTATGGCAAATGTAAGGAGAGACCAGCTATGTATTTGTTACCGTTACACTTTCTCAATGAAAATTTGTCTCATAAACACTGAAACATTGCAGATGATTTCACTTTTTCTGACTCAGCCCCCTTCTTGGGGATGGCACTTCTGGGTTTTTACTGTGAGTCTGGTAGGTCTCTGATTCCTCACTTTGGAAAGTTCTCTCCCTCAGGCATTAGGTATTTAAGCTTCCTGCTTTCTATAGGTTCAAAAACTGGCAAATGTCTTGAAGAGGAGACCTAATGATTGTCACAGGCCCCTTTATCTAGCGGGATTTGGTTTGTTCGTGCCATGACTGTGCAGGAAATTTCACTCTGCTTTCTTGGCTCAGTCCCCCATCATCCTGTACCACCCTGACACTAAGGAAATGTCCTGTGGGGGAAATCGGCTTGACATTCTGCTAGATTTCACTCCATCATGCCAGCAAATGAGTTCATCAAAAGGTATGGTGATTTCTCTTTTCCAGTGGAGTATGTCCACTACATAAGGAAATACAAAAGACAGTATAAATGTATTTTTGTTTGTAATTCAGTTTTTCTCCTATATGACTTAAAAGACAAATGCAGTATAAGCAAGTCCCAAATACATAAAGAAAAACTAACAGAATTAAAATGATAAAGCCTGACACTATTTTTTAAATAAATAAATAAATTTATTTATTTATTTATTTGTATTTTTATTTTTGGCTGCGTTGGGTCTTCGTTGCTGCGCGCGGGTTTTCTCTAGCTGTGGCGAGCAGGGGCTACTCTTTGTTGTGGTGCGTGGCCTTCTCGTTGCGGTGGCTTCTCTTGTTGAGGAGCACGGGCTCTAAGTGCATGGGCTTCAGTAGTTGTGGCTCTTGGGCTCTAGAGCGCAGGCTCAGTAGTTTTGGCGTGCGGGCTTAGTTGCTCCGCGGCATGTGGGATCTTCCCAGACCAGGGCTCGAGCCCGTGTCCCCTGCATTGGCAGGCGGATTCTTAACCACTGTACCACCAGGGAAGTCCGAAAAACTGACACTATTAAAGGGAGAAATATTTCAAGCCAATAGCAAAAGGTCATATATTGTATAATTCCATGTCTATGAAATGTCCAGGATGAGCAAATCCATATAGACAGAAAGTAGATTAGTGGATGCCAGGGGATGTTGGGGAGGGGAAAATAGGGAGTAACAGCTAACATATACAAGATTTCTTTGTGGGGGGCGTGACAAAAATGTTCTGGAATTAGATAGCAATATTGGTTGTGAAAATACTAAGAACTAGTGAATTGTACACTTACTTTAATCGGTGAATTTTTTTTTTTTAATCTTGTAGAAGTTTTTATTTCAGTGATTACAAGAACGCAGTAAATGGAAACTATGCTGGTTTACATTAGGCATGCACCTCTACCTGAAACTGCTGTTAGTTTTTGACTGGCCTAAATCTTTATAACTTATTTTTGCATTAGGCACATCTTTAAATTTTTTTGGACCCTGACATACAGGGTAAGTTAACTTCTTCCTTGTGGCAGTTTAGTATGAGAATTATGTTCGCTGGCTAGATTCCTTTAACTAAAGGCCTCTAAGACTCTCAGGCTACCTGTACTAGCTCAAGACTGTACTTTATATATAGATATAAAGATGATAAAATAAAATAAAATAAAGCTTTTGGGAGGTCTGACGTCTTCTGCCAGCGTTCAGTGGGTGTTCTGTAGGAGCAGTTCCACGTGTAGATGTATTTCTACTGTATCTGTGGGAAGGAAGGTGATCTCCACGTCTTACTCTTCTGCCATCTTGCCCCTCCCTCCCCCCAGGAATATCACTTTTAAAGGAGAAGGTATAAACCCCTTGGTTATATGAACTGGAGATTTTAGTAAGAAGTCAATATATTTTTTGTTAGGCACATGTTATGTTAGGCTGTCTCCCTGCACAGGACGCAGGCGCCTTGAAAATGGAAATCATATCCCTCTATAGTACGTCCCTCTTCTTTCTGCTTTGCAGTTTGCTGCTCCACTTGTTCAACCCCACTTAGTAATAACCTATACTTCCCTTGTTCCTGTTTTCCCATCTGGAAAACAGACAAAAGGCAACCAAACAACGCAAAGGTCTCAACAAATAAGGGATATCCAAAACCAGAGATGGCCAGAACTTCTGTATCCCTCATGAAACCTAGTCCCGTGTTCAATACTTAGGTATCATTAATACATGCGTGTTGACTGACACAGTTTAAACTCAATTCTTCCACTTCCCAGTTTAGTTTTAGTCCTCATACAAAACCTGATCATCAAATTCCTTAATGCTAGGAATCACAGTGAAAAATAATTTCTCAACTGACTTCTGTCAGATGAGTGAGAACTAAGGTTAATTCAGTGTATCTGAAGCATAGACAGTGAGGGCACAAGTGGCACAAGATGGGGCTAGAGAAGCAGAGAGGATTCTAGACCACGCAGAGTCTTAAAGGCCAACACTGTGTTTTCTATTCTCAAAACAATGTTTGTGAGCGATGTTTATGAGCAATGTTCCAACTTGCTTTGAAGGTTTCTTGTGTGAAGAATGGATTGGAAGGAAACAAGATATATGGACACTAGTTAGGACCTAATCGCAACAGACAGGCAAGTTCAGTATTAGAATGTTGAGGGAGAGCTGACAGATTCCAAAGAAATTCAGGAGATAAACTGAAGCGGGCTTAATGGGGTATGAGATGGAGGAAAGGAAGGTCTTAGGGAATTAAAGGGTTTACTGCACACATGAGCAAAGTCTCAAAATTAATCATTTGAACGTACAGAGGTAGATCTCCCAAATGACACCGGTTAGGAAGCAACGGTACGCCCTTTAGAATTCCTAGAGACAACACAAATCAACTGTTTCGATGGAAAATTCGGCGGGACCGGTGCGTTTTTTCACTCCAACTTAGTTCCAAATTCCTATTACTCACATTTTCTGTGCCAAAACAACACAGCTGGAGGAACTGAAGGGGATTCCGTTTTGGTAATTAAGGAGTGGCCCTAACACTGACAGTCCCATCTTAAAAAGCACTCCCTCTGCATTTTACCCGAGGAGCAATGGCCAGAGCCTCCCTTTGAAAACGATGGGCAGAAATCAGAACATTACACACTGTCCCTTTCAGCTACTGTGAACTGAGCCGGGAGACGACCAATATCCCCTGGCACAGCACGGACGGGCCAGCGCGCGGGGGCAACAGGGACAGGAGACAGCACAAGAGACGAAGCCCAGGCCCAGGGGCCAAGGCCTATTACCTTTCCGGCATGTGCAAAACATAAAACAGAAGCAATATTGTAACAAATTCATTAAAGACTTAAGAAGAAAAAAAAATCAGATGCTAAAGTGCATACTCTAACCACTATACTATATTGCTTCTATAAAACAAGCACTAAACCTCAGGTACAGGAAAAAACCCTTTTCGTGTCCTCACACCTAGGTCAAAATTACAAAGAGTTATTAATTCAGGAGACAGAAAGAGAAGGAGTAAATCTGAATGAATCTGAGTCAGAACACAGTGTTATAACCTTAGGTAAATTCCACAATACCCATGCCTCAACATGGCAAATTCCACAATATCCATGCCTCAACCTCCCTATCTATAAAGGAGTTAACCACACCAGCACTAACCATTACTTGCCTCCTGGTAGCTTGTGAGTGTTAATTATTATTTGTAAGAAATACACAGATCATCAGTTGAAAGAAACAAGGAAAACTACAGCGTTATTATTATTGTCTTGTTACTAGAGCTAAACACCAGAAATCACCATAAAGAAGTTATGTACACCAACAATGTAGGGTTTGAATATGTACTTTGAAAGGCAATCATATAATTAGTTGTTTTACCTCTGATTGCTTTTCCTTTTTTTTTTTCTTTTTTAATTTAAAAAAGCAATACAGGGACTTCCCTGGTGGTTCAGTGGTAAAGAATCCGCCCTGCAATGCAGGGGACGTGGGTTCGATTCCCGGTCGGGGAACTAAGATCCCACACGCCGCGGGGCAACTAAGCCCTCGCGCCAAACTACTGAGCTCGCACACCTCAATGAGGTAGCCCACGTGCAGCAAACTACAGAGCCCACGCGCTCTGGAGCCTGCACGCCACAACTACAGAGCCCACGTGCCACAACTAGAGAGAGAAAACCCGCACGCCACAACTAGAGAGAAGCTCTCATGCTGCAACGAAGAGCCCGTGCGCCGCAATGACAAAAAAGATCCCACATGCCTTAACGAAGGTCCCGCGTGCCGCAACTAAGACCCAATACAGCCAATCAACCAATCAATCAATCAATCAATCAAGTGGGGCAGGGGGAGCAATACAGGAATTTCCCTGGCAGTCCAGTGGTTAAGACTCCAAGCTCCCAATGCAGGGGGCACGGGCTCGATCCCTGATTGGGGAACCAAGATCCCACATGTGGCACAGCGTAGCCAAAAAAAAAAAAAAAAAAAAGCAACACATACCATACGGCATTTACCCCAGAGAACGCATGTTCGCACAAAAAAAGGTACACAAATGTCCACAGCATCTCTCTCAGTAATAGTCAAGAAATGGGAAAAAACTCAGATGTTCTTCAATGGGCAAGTGATTAAACAAACTGAAGTATAGCCAAACCATGGAATACCACTCAGCAATTAAAAAGAAAGCGGCACTGGGACCTCTCTGGTGTTCCAGCGGTTAAGACTTTGCACTCTCAATGCAGGGGGCCCAGGTTCCATCCCTGGTCAGGGAACTAGATCCCGCATGCTGCAACTAAATACCCGCACAGCCAAATAAATAAATAAATAAATATATATATATATTTTTTTTTAAAAAAAAGGAGCACTATTGATTCATGCAATTTGGATGACTCTCCAGGGAATTACATTGATTGAAAAAGGCCAATCCAAAAGGTTACATACTGGGAATTCCCCGGCGGGCCAGTGTTTAGCACTCAGCACTTTCACTACCTGGGCTGGGTTCAATCCTTGGTCGGGGAACTAAGATCGCATAACCGGCAGCGCAGCCAAAAACAAACTTTTTTTTAATTAAGAAAAAAAAAAAAGGTTACACACTATATGATTTTATTCACATAGCATTCTTTTTTTTTAATTAATTAGTTAATTTATTTTATTTTTGGCTGCGTTGGGTCTTCGTTGCTGCGTGTGGGCTTTCTCTAGTTGCGGCGAGCGGGGGCTACTCTTTGTTGCAGTGCGCGGGCTTCTCGCTGCGGTGGCTTCTCTTGTTGCAGAGCACGGGCTCTAGGCACGCGGGCTTCAGTAGTTGTGGCACGTGGGCTCAGTAGTTGTGGCTCCCGGGCTCTAGAGCGCAGGCTCAGTCATTGTGGCGCATGGGCTTAGTTGCTCCGCGGCATGTGGGATCTTCCCGGACAAGGGATCAAACCCATGTCCCCTGCAATGGCAGGCAGATTCTTAACCGCTGCGCCACCAGGGAAGTCCCACATAACATTCTTGAAATGACAGGTTGCCAGGGACAGATAGGGCCGGGGGACTGGGAGATGGGCCATCTTCCCCAGGGGCTATTTTCCCTTGATCATCTGCACAAAAACTTTAGTGCAACTTTATCCACTGCACTATCAGATCATTATGATTTGGTGGGGAGTGGGGGAGCAGCAGTGGCTATAAAATGGCATCAGGAGAGATCCTGTGGGATGGAAATGTTCTGTATCTTGACTGTGTCAATGGCAATACCCAGGTTGTGACAGTATACTATGGTTCTGTAAGATGTTACCATTGGGGAAAACTGGGTAAAGGACACACAGGACCTATCTCACTATTATTTCTTACAACTGCATGTAAACCTACAATAATCTGTAAACAAAAAGCTTAATCAGAAATGAAGGCAACACATGCCTCTTGTAACAAGTAAAACAATAGCCTGTGGTCAATCTCTTTCTCTACCCGTCCCATTCCCTCCCTCTTGAGATAACCATGCAAACTCACTGCCCATACAAACAGGCATGCATTTAATACTTTCTGTTTACTGTATCAAAATGGGATCATACATACTACATTATTACCCTGCAGCCTACCTTCTTCACCCATCATCCCTATATCATAGAGACCTTAAAAAAAAAAAACTATTTTAAGTGCCAAGCAGGATGGCAGGTATAGAAAATTTTCTGACTAGGGCAAATCTGACAAATGTTTACCGTGCTAATGTGCCATAGCTCAGCCAGGTGCACTCAGTGAGAGCATAATATACAAGTAGCATTCTAAAGAGATCTGCAAAAAATGCAAGGTCTTCAGCAGCTCTTCGAGGATCCCATCCCCCTCTCTGCCTCCTCCATGGAACCATCCCATGGAGGTTTAACAGTTTAACTCCATTTGCCCCCTCCTGCTGTTTGTGCTTTTGTTGTATACTTCTGTTCTACATCTCCACAAGACATTATTATTGTCATTTATTTACAAAACAACATATAAATATAAAGGTGTATGTACCTGGGTATATGTACATATATATATTAAACACACACACAGACTTTAAGTGCTCTTTGCTCTTTCCTGCAGTTCTGTTCTTTTTTTTTGGGGGGGGGGGGGCAAGTTTTTATATTGGTAAAGTTCTGTACTACTAGAAATATAAGATTTGAAAAGAAAAATGAGACTTGAGGATTATCTGTGGAGCTTATCCTCATTCTCCTGCTGACGCATTATGTGTTTATAATTTGAGAACTGCAGATAAATACAAACTGGTCTTCTCCATACTTGCTCACTAAGGAATTCCTCATTTCTAGGAAACGTCTATTTCAAGGAAAGGAAACAAACAAAAACACCTAGTGCACTAGATGATTAAAAGGTACACATTTTATAGCCTGAGTTCGAGAAAAAAATTACCCAAGAAACGGCCTTTTTCCCTAGGAGCCAGCTTCTACTAGGGGAGTCTAGGGTTCTCTAGGCAAAGAAAAAAAACTTGCCAGTTTAAACAGAATAACAGAAACGTTCAGCCAATCAAATATACAGAACTCATCACTTGCAGTGAGGAATGAAAGGCCTGTATCAACAGAAAAAATAAATGGCACAGGCAACGTCTGGAACAGAAAACAAACAGGAGGTACTTTAAAAAGCCAAAATTGCAAAGACAGATTAACAGGGTATGAAATTACACGCCGGGCAATGCACCTGTTAAAGGAAAAGAGGCGCACACCAAGTCTGAAGTCTTAAGAATTCGGTGTTTAACATTACTTCTGCATGCTGCCCAGCAGGAAACTCGGGTCCTGGCTTAATCCACAACGCACACTTCATTTAAGGAGGTGAACTGCTTGGTCTGACTCAGTTTCTTATTCTGTAAAATGAATGCAACACAGCTGTCGTGAGTCGCCAAAGAATTCTGCACAAACGCTTTGTAACTCCAAAGTGCTGTGCAAATCAGAGCAGCCCTTCTCTCCTTCACATTCGTTTGACTTGGAATTTCAGAAGTTTAGCTGAAAATATAGACGACTCGGAAGCAAGGGACTGAGAGTGACCCACACAGGTGGACAGAAATGCAAAAACTGGAGCACCTCATACAAACCACAAGAGAACACGTTCACGTGCACACGTTATCAGTAACAGAAAACGCCACCGGTAGCAACCGTAAACCACTGAGAGGACCAGCAACGACATGTGTCCAAATCCAGCCGGCAGCACAGCCTCGTCGGCGGCAGTGCCTTAAACACAGCTCCCCGCACTCCGCGGCCTAACAAGATCCACTTTTTCCAAAAAGTTTAGCAACTTGCCAAGTACACTGGCATAGTTCACCTTTTTTAATTGCTAAGCAAACATGCAGGAGAGTTGAGACAATCAAGGGAATGTTCAGCCTTCCTCAAAAATAAGATCCAGGAAATTCACGTTTTGCTTGAACAGTTTCATGTCTAAAACTGATCACAAACCTCTGTTTGATGTTGTTTTCTCGCTGCTGGCCAATGAGCCCGGGAAAGACAACGAATTCTTTCAAACAGGGAGGGCTCTCTGCACTCTTCAGCTAAACCAGCGAGGCTTTACCACCGTCACGTTTAAAATAATGAGGAGGACGCCTCGATGGAGTTTACCGGGCTGCGCTAATCACGAGGGGCCTCGGGCGCCCAGGGCGGGCCCCAGCGCCGGTGGCCGCGGGACCGGACGCCCTCCCCGGGACCCCCCCAGGACCCCCTCCCCGGGACGCGGCCGCGGGACAGGACGCCCCCCAGAACCCCTGACCGGGACGCAGCTGCGGGACAGGACGCCCCCCAGAACCCCTGCCCGGGACGCGGCTGCGAGACAGGACGCCCCCCAGGACCCCTGCCCGGGACGCGGCCGCGGGACACGAAGCTCCCCCCTCCCCAGGAACCCCTCCCCAGAGCGCGGGCCTCGCCGCCGTCACGCGGCACCCTCCGCGCTCACCGCGGGCCGGGAAACCCCTCAGGCCGACTGACCCCCGCCCGCCGCCCAGCCTCCCTCCGGCCCGCGCCGCCCGCCGCGCTTACCGCGTTCTTCTGCATCATCTTGTCCATCTTCTGGGCAATGCGGACCACCTCGTCCTCCATGGCCCCGGCAGGCCTGCCCCGCGCCGGGCCGCGGGGGACGGGAAACGAGCGGAGCTGGCGGGGCGGCGGGTAAGCCCAGGCGTCGGCGAGGGCCCTCAGCAGGCCTGACCGAGGCGCTTCCTCACTCACGGCGACGGCGGCGGCGGCGGCGGCGGCGGCGGCGGCGGCGGCGGCGGCGCTCCTCACCCGCAGGCAGCGCCAATCCAGCTCCCAGCTCGCGGGGGCGGCGCTCCTCCCCCGCAGGCAGCGCCAATCCAGCTCCCAGCTCGCGGCGGCAGCGGCGGCGGCGCTCCTCCCCCGCAGGCAGCGCCAATCGAGCTCCCAGCTCGCGGCGGCGGCGACGGCGCTCCTCCCCCGCAGGCAGCGCCAATCGAGCTCCCAGCTCGCGGCGGCGGCGGCGGCGGCGCTCCTACCCCGCAGGCAGCGCCAATCGAGCTCCCAGCTCGCGGCGGCGGCGGCGGCGCTCCTCACCCGCAGGCAGCGCCAATCCAGCTCCCAGCTCGCGGGGGCGGCGCTCCTCCACCGCAGGCAGCGCCAATCCAGCTCCCAGCTCGCGGCGGCGGCGGCGGCGGCGCTCCTCCCCCGCAGGCAGCGCCAATCCAGCTCCCAGCTCGCGGCGGCGGCGCTCCACCCCGCAGGCAGCGCCAATCGAGCTCCCAGCTCGCGGCGGCGGCGGCGGCGGTGCTCCTCCCCAGCAGGCAGCGCCAATCCAGCTCCCAGCTCGCGGCGGCGGCGGCGCTCCTCCCCCGCAGGCAGCGCCAATCGAGCTCCCAGCTCGCGGCGGCGGCGGCGGCGACGCTCCTCCCCAGCAGGCAGCGCCAACTGAGCTCCCAGCTCGCGGCGGCGGCGGCGCTCCTACCCCGCAGGCAGCGCCAATCGAGCTCCCAGCTCGCGGCGGCGGCGGCGGCGCTCCTCACCCGCAGGCAGCGCCAATCCAGCTCCCAGCTCGCGGGGGCGGCGCTCCTCCACCGCAGGCAGCGCCAATCCAGCTCCCAGCTCGCGGCGGCGGCGGCGCTCCTCCCCCGCAGGCAGCGCCAATCCAGCTCCCAGCTCGCGGCGGCGGCGCTCCACCCCGCAGGCAGCGCCAATCGAGCTCCCAGCTCGCGGCGGCGGCGGCGCTCCTCCCCAGCAGGCAGCGCCAACTGAGCTCCCAGCTCGCGGCGGCGGCGGCGCTCCTCCCCCGCAGGCAGCGCCAATCAAGCTCCCAGCTGGCGGCGGCGGCGGCGGCGCTCCTCCCCCGCAGGCAGCGCAAATCCAGCTCCCAGCTCGCGGCGGCGGCGGCGGCGGCGGCGGCGGCGGCGGCGGCGGCGGCGGCGGCGCTCCTCCCCCGCAGGCAGCGCCAATCAAGCTCCCAGCTCGCGGCGGCGGCGGCGGCGCTCCTCCCCCGCAGGCAGCGCCAATCGAGCTCCCAGCTCGCGGCGGCGGCGGCGGCGGCAGCGGCGGCGGCGGCGGCGACGCTCCTCCCCCGCAGGCAGCGCCAATCGAGCTCCCAGCTCGCGGCGGCGCTCCTCCCCCGCAGGCAGCGCCAATCGAGCTCCCAGCTCTCGGCGGCGGCGGCGGCGCTCCTCCCCCACAGGCAACTCCAATCGAGCTCCCAGCTCTGTTCTTTTTTTTTTTTTTTTTTGAATTTTGAGATTTTTCATTTGAAGTAAGTCTTAATGCTATTAAATTCACAAATATGCTAATTTAAATACCCAAGTCTATTATCTAAGACACACATTGCAAACACAAATATCTATTCTCTCCACATGTCAGAGCCCATTCATTTCATGGTTTGGAAATGGGGAGAATAGATCCCCTTAAACTGCAAGTCAGCAGGTGTTTCTTTACAGTTAACTTCAGCAAAATTCATACAAAATATTAATTAACAATGATCTTCTTGTTAACTCACAAGGAAACACCTTCAAAGCTGCATTTTGTTAAAGTTTCTGTACTAAAATGTAGAAAAACTGAACTACACAAATATTGAAAAGTTAAAAATTCCTTAATTTTTTATTCCTGGTACCACTACCACAATTTACAGGGCAATATACCTGATGTAATGAAAAGAAAAAGAAAAAGACAAAGCTACAACAGATAAAAGACCTCAGGAATGTACATCTAATTGACACTCCATTGCATTAATCAATAGCTGCACTTTTTGCAAACTGTGGCTAGGACAGTCCTGAGCAAGAAGGGTTTCCTGTTTAAGCTGCAGTAACTTCTCTGACTATGGATCATCGTTCCTTCTGTGGCAGATTTTTACAGTTCCTCTAATGCATTCGGGACGACTGTCTCAAAGTAACCTGCAGCTTTCCTGACACCTCCTCGCTCTCTCTCCTGCCAAGAACTGTAGCCCTTTTCTTGTGAGTTTTGAGAACCTTCTGCTACCATATCCACCACTTCCACCACCAGATCCATAACCACCACCATAGGGACTTCCCGAGCTTCTTCCACCAAAACTGCCTCCCTTCATGGGTCCATCATTTGATTGCTGTTGTCCACTATAATTTCCAAAATCATTATAGCTCCCACCACCACCATAGTTACCTCCAAAATTTCCTCCTTCATTGTAACCATCATATCCTCCACCACCGCCACCATATCCCCCATCTTGGTTTCCATATCCTGGTCCACCACCACCATAGCCTCCTCTACTACTGTAACCAGGACCACCGCCATAGTTACCACCGTCGCCTCCAAATCCGTTCTATCCACCATCACCTCCTCCATAACTACCTCTGCTGCCACCACCTCCACCACCATAGCCTCCTCTTCCACCAAGTTTCCACCACGGCCAAAGTTACCTCCACCACCTCCAAAGTTTCCTCCACGACCCATAAAGTTGCCAGATCCACCTCCACGACCTCTTTGTGATCCAGCAGATTGCGTTTCTTCTTTAGGAAGGGCCTTTTTCACTTCACAATTATGCCCATTAATAGTGTGGTATTTCTGAACAACAATTTTATCAACTGTATCATGATCATCAAAAGTTACAAAAGCAAATCCTCTCTTTTTTCCACTCTGCCTGTCTTCCATAACTTCTATGGTTTCAATCTCGCCATGCTTTTCAAAGTAGTCTCTCAAATTACATTCTTCTGTATCTTCTTTAATACCACCAACAAAAATTTTCTTCACTGTTAGATGGGCACCAGGCTTTACAGATCCTCTCTAGAACCAGCTCTCTTTGGTTCCACTACACGCCCATCAACCTTGTGTGGTCGAGCACACATTGCTGCATCCACCTCTTCAACCCAAGAGTAAGTCACAAAACCAAAGCCCCTGGAACGTTTTGTTTGGGGGTCTCTTATCACCACACAATCTGTAAGTGTGCCCCATTCCTCAAAATGTTCTCTTAAGCTATCGTCTGTAGTTTCAAAGCTCAGACCACCAATAAACAGTTTTCTCAACTGTTCTGGTTCCTTTGGATCATGGCCCTCCTCCCCACCCCACCCCCGGCGGCGGCGGTGGCGGCGACGGCCGGAGTCGGGCTGGGGGCGACCGGGCGGCGGTTTTACCTCCGTTTTGAGACCGGACTCGCCTCTTCCAACTCGAGTTCAATATGGGACGGAGAGGCCAGCTCTGTTCTATGTTGGGCCATTTTACTTCAGCCTAAAAAAATTTCTTCTAGTATTCCCTAAGGTCTGCTGGGGATCAGTTTTCTTATTTTTCATTTATCTGTATTTGATTTTTTAAAATTGATTCCAATTTTCTGTTGAGATTCTCCATATTTTAATCTATTAATCCCCATCTTTTACTCTCAATATAGTCATTTTAAAGTTCTGTGCTGACTCCAGAATCTGAATTCCCTCTAAATCAATTTTTCTTGTTTTGTTTTTTTTTTTTTTTTTTTTGTCTTAATTTTTAGTCACTTTTTCCTGCTTCAGGAATTTCATAATTTTTGATTGTGTGCTGGACATGGTGAATAAAAAATTCATAGAGACTGAAGATGCTATTACTTTGAACCAGAGAAGATTTACCCCTTTCTCTGTTAATCAGAGTGGCTGATCATTTCAGTCATTTCAGGAATTTTACTAGGTCAGAACTGGGTTGGAGCTTTACTTGTCTCATGCTACCTATGATTTTTCCTGATTTGTGGCCTCCCTGGATTTTTGCTGTGAGCCTGACAGGTCTTTGATTCTTCAATAAATACAGTCAGTTATTGACTTCAGTCTTTCAGATGTTTGAATTCAGCTCTTTAGGCTCTCAGTTCTCACAGCTTCAGAGTATGGCAAATGTAAGGAGAGACCAGCTATGTATTTGTTACCGTTACACTTTCTCAATGAAAATTTGTCTCATAAACACTGAAACATTGCAGATGATTTCACTTTTTCTGACTCAGCCCCCTTCTTGGGGATGGCACTTCTGGGTTTTTACTGTGAGTCTGGTAGGTCTCTGATTCCTCACTTTGGAAAGTTCTCTCCCTCAGGCATTAGGTATTTAAGCTTCCTGCTTTCTATAGGTTCAAAAACTGGCAAATGTCTTGAAGAGGAGACCTAATGATTGTCACAGGCCCCTTTATCTAGCGGGATTTGGTTTGTTCGTGCCATGACTGTGCAGGAAATTTCACTCTGCTTTCTTGGCTCAGTCCCCCATCATCCTGTACCACCCTGACACTAAGGAAATGTCCTGTGGGGGAAATCGGCTTGACATTCTGCTAGATTTCACTCCATCATGCCAGCAAATGAGTTCATCAAAAGGTATGGTGATTTCTCTTTTCCAGTGGAGTATGTCCACTACATAAGGAAATACAAAAGACAGTATAAATGTATTTTTGTTTGTAATTCAGTTTTTCTCCTATATGACTTAAAAGACAAATGCAGTATAAGCAAGTCCCAAATACATAAAGAAAAACTAACAGAATTAAAATGATAAAGCCTGACACTATTTTTTAAATAAATAAATAAATTTATTTATTTATTTATTTGTATTTTTATTTTTGGCTGCGTTGGGTCTTCGTTGCTGCGCGCGGGTTTTCTCTAGCTGTGGCGAGCAGGGGCTACTCTTTGTTGTGGTGCGTGGCCTTCTCGTTGCGGTGGCTTCTCTTGTTGAGGAGCACGGGCTCTAAGTGCATGGGCTTCAGTAGTTGTGGCTCTTGGGCTCTAGAGCGCAGGCTCAGTAGTTTTGGCGTGCGGGCTTAGTTGCTCCGCGGCATGTGGGATCTTCCCAGACCAGGGCTCGAGCCCGTGTCCCCTGCATTGGCAGGCGGATTCTTAACCACTGTACCACCAGGGAAGTCCGAAAAACTGACACTATTAAAGGGAGAAATATTTCAAGCCAATAGCAAAAGGTCATATATTGTATAATTCCATGTCTATGAAATGTCCAGGATGAGCAAATCCATATAGACAGAAAGTAGATTAGTGGATGCCAGGGGATGTTGGGGAGGGGAAAATAGGGAGTAACAGCTAACATATACAAGATTTCTTTGTGGGGGGCGTGACAAAAATGTTCTGGAATTAGATAGCAATATTGGTTGTGAAAATACTAAGAACTAGTGAATTGTACACTTACTTTAATCGGTGAATTTTTTTTTTTTAATCTTGTAGAAGTTTTTATTTCAGTGATTACAAGAACGCAGTAAATGGAAACTATGCTGGTTTACATTAGGCATGCACCTCTACCTGAAACTGCTGTTAGTTTTTGACTGGCCTAAATCTTTATAACTTATTTTTGCATTAGGCACATCTTTAAATTTTTTTGGACCCTGACATACAGGGTAAGTTAACTTCTTCCTTGTGGCAGTTTAGTATGAGAATTATGTTCGCTGGCTAGATTCCTTTAACTAAAGGCCTCTAAGACTCTCAGGCTACCTGTACTAGCTCAAGACTGTACTTTATATATAGATATAAAGATGATAAAATAAAATAAAATAAAGCTTTTGGGAGGTCTGACGTCTTCTGCCAGCGTTCAGTGGGTGTTCTGTAGGAGCAGTTCCACGTGTAGATGTATTTCTACTGTATCTGTGGGAAGGAAGGTGATCTCCACGTCTTACTCTTCTGCCATCTTGCCCCTCCCTCCCCCCAGGAATATCACTTTTAAAGGAGAAGGTATAAACCCCTTGGTTATATGAACTGGAGATTTTAGTAAGAAGTCAATATATTTTTTGTTAGGCACATGTTATGTTAGGCTGTCTCCCTGCACAGGACGCAGGCGCCTTGAAAATGGAAATCATATCCCTCTATAGTACGTCCCTCTTCTTTCTGCTTTGCAGTTTGCTGCTCCACTTGTTCAACCCCACTTAGTAATAACCTATACTTCCCTTGTTCCTGTTTTCCCATCTGGAAAACAGACAAAAGGCAACCAAACAACGCAAAGGTCTCAACAAATAAGGGATATCCAAAACCAGAGATGGCCAGAACTTCTGTATCCCTCATGAAACCTAGTCCCGTGTTCAATACTTAGGTATCATTAATACATGCGTGTTGACTGACACAGTTTAAACTCAATTCTTCCACTTCCCAGTTTAGTTTTAGTCCTCATACAAAACCTGATCATCAAATTCCTTAATGCTAGGAATCACAGTGAAAAATAATTTCTCAACTGACTTCTGTCAGATGAGTGAGAACTAAGGTTAATTCAGTGTATCTGAAGCATAGACAGTGAGGGCACAAGTGGCACAAGATGGGGCTAGAGAAGCAGAGAGGATTCTAGACCACGCAGAGTCTTAAAGGCCAACACTGTGTTTTCTATTCTCAAAACAATGTTTGTGAGCGATGTTTATGAGCAATGTTCCAACTTGCTTTGAAGGTTTCTTGTGTGAAGAATGGATTGGAAGGAAACAAGATATATGGACACTAGTTAGGACCTAATCGCAACAGACAGGCAAGTTCAGTATTAGAATGTTGAGGGAGAGCTGACAGATTCCAAAGAAATTCAGGAGATAAACTGAAGCGGGCTTAATGGGGTATGAGATGGAGGAAAGGAAGGTCTTAGGGAATTAAAGGGTTTACTGCACACATGAGCAAAGTCTCAAAATTAATCATTTGAACGTACAGAGGTAGATCTCCCAAATGACACCGGTTAGGAAGCAACGGTACGCCCTTTAGAATTCCTAGAGACAACACAAATCAACTGTTTCGATGGAAAATTCGGCGGGACCGGTGCGTTTTTTCACTCCAACTTAGTTCCAAATTCCTATTACTCACATTTTCTGTGCCAAAACAACACAGCTGGAGGAACTGAAGGGGATTCCGTTTTGGTAATTAAGGAGTGGCCCTAACACTGACAGTCCCATCTTAAAAAGCACTCCCTCTGCATTTTACCCGAGGAGCAATGGCCAGAGCCTCCCTTTGAAAACGATGGGCAGAAATCAGAACATTACACACTGTCCCTTTCAGCTACTGTGAACTGAGCCGGGAGACGACCAATATCCCCTGGCACAGCACGGACGGGCCAGCGCGCGGGGGCAACAGGGACAGGAGACAGCACAAGAGACGAAGCCCAGGCCCAGGGGCCAAGGCCTATTACCTTTCCGGCATGTGCAAAACATAAAACAGAAGCAATATTGTAACAAATTCATTAAAGACTTAAGAAGAAAAAAAAATCAGATGCTAAAGTGCATACTCTAACCACTATACTATATTGCTTCTATAAAACAAGCACTAAACCTCAGGTACAGGAAAAAACCCTTTTCGTGTCCTCACACCTAGGTCAAAATTACAAAGAGTTATTAATTCAGGAGACAGAAAGAGAAGGAGTAAATCTGAATGAATCTGAGTCAGAACACAGTGTTATAACCTTAGGTAAATTCCACAATACCCATGCCTCAACATGGCAAATTCCACAATATCCATGCCTCAACCTCCCTATCTATAAAGGAGTTAACCACACCAGCACTAACCATTACTTGCCTCCTGGTAGCTTGTGAGTGTTAATTATTATTTGTAAGAAATACACAGATCATCAGTTGAAAGAAACAAGGAAAACTACAGCGTTATTATTATTGTCTTGTTACTAGAGCTAAACACCAGAAATCAACATAAAGAAGTTATGTACACCAACAATGTAGGGTTTGAATATGTACTTTGAAAGGCAATCATATAATTAGTTGTTTTACCTCTGATTGCTTTTCCTTTTTTTTTTTTTTTTTTAATTTAAAAAAGCAATACAGGGACTTCCCTGGTGGTTCAGTGGTAAAGAATCCGCCCTGCAATGCAGGGGACGTGGGTTCGATTCCCGGTCGGGGAACTAAGATCCCACACGCCGCGGGGCAACTAAGCCCTCGCGCCAAACTACTGAGCTCGCACACCTCAATGAGGTAGCCCACGTGCAGCAAACTACAGAGCCCACGCGCTCTGGAGCCTGCACGCCACAACTACAGAGCCCACGTGCCACAACTAGAGAGAGAAAACCCGCACGCCACAACTAGAGAGAAGCTCTCATGCTGCAACGAAGAGCCCGTGCGCCGCAATGACAAAAAAGATCCCACATGCCTTAACGAAGGTCCCGCGTGCCGCAACTAAGACCCAATACAGCCAATCAACCAATCAATCAATCAATCAATCAAGTGGGGCAGGGGGAGCAATACAGGAATTTCCCTGGCAGTCCAGTGGTTAAGACTCCAAGCTCCCAATGCAGGGGGCACGGGCTCGATCCCTGATTGGGGAACCAAGATCCCACATGTGGCACAGCGTAGCCAAAAAAAAAAAAAAAAAAAAGCAACACATACCATACGGCATTTACCCCAGAGAACGCATGTTCGCACAAAAAAAGGTACACAAATGTCCACAGCATCTCTCTCAGTAATAGTCAAGAAATGGGAAAAAACTCAGATGTTCTTCAATGGGCAAGTGATTAAACAAACTGAAGTATAGCCAAACCATGGAATACCACTCAGCAATTAAAAAGAAAGCGGCACTGGGACCTCTCTGGTGTTCCAGCGGTTAAGACTTTGCACTCTCAATGCAGGGGGCCCAGGTTCCATCCCTGGTCAGGGAACTAGATCCCGCATGCTGCAACTAAATACCCGCACAGCCAAATAAATAAATAAATAAATATATATATATATTTTTTTTTAAAAAAAAGGAGCACTATTGATTCATGCAATTTGGATGACTCTCCAGGGAATTACATTGATTGAAAAAGGCCAATCCAAAAGGTTACATACTGGGAATTCCCCGGCGGGCCAGTGTTTAGCACTCAGCACTTTCACTACCTGGGCTGGGTTCAATCCTTGGTCGGGGAACTAAGATCGCATAACCGGCAGCGCAGCCAAAAACAAACTTTTTTTTAATTAAGAAAAAAAAAAAAGGTTACACACTATATGATTTTATTCACATAGCATTCTTTTTTTTTAATTAATTAGTTAATTTATTTTATTTTTGGCTGCGTTGGGTCTTCGTTGCTGCGTGTGGGCTTTCTCTAGTTGCGGCGAGCGGGGGCTACTCTTTGTTGCAGTGCGCGGGCTTCTCGCTGCGGTGGCTTCTCTTGTTGCAGAGCACGGGCTCTAGGCACGCGGGCTTCAGTAGTTGTGGCACGTGGGCTCAGTAGTTGTGGCTCCCGGGCTCTAGAGCGCAGGCTCAGTCATTGTGGCGCATGGGCTTAGTTGCTCCGCGGCATGTGGGATCTTCCCGGACAAGGGATCAAACCCATGTCCCCTGCAATGGCAGGCAGATTCTTAACCGCTGCGCCACCAGGGAAGTCCCACATAACATTCTTGAAATGACAGGTTGCCAGGGACAGATAGGGCCGGGGGACTGGGAGATGGGCCATCTTCCCCAGGGGCTATTTTCCCTTGATCATCTGCACAAAAACTTTAGTGCAACTTTATCCACTGCACTATCAGATCATTATGATTTGGTGGGGAGTGGGGGAGCAGCAGTGGCTATAAAATGGCATCAGGAGAGATCCTGTGGGATGGAAATGTTCTGTATCTTGACTGTGTCAATGGCAATACCCAGGTTGTGACAGTATACTATGGTTCTGTAAGATGTTACCATTGGGGAAAACTGGGTAAAGGACACACAGGACCTATCTCACTATTATTTCTTACAACTGCATGTAAACCTACAATAATCTGTAAACAAAAAGCTTAATCAGAAATGAAGGCAACACATGCCTCTTGTAACAAGTAAAACAATAGCCTGTGGTCAATCTCTTTCTCTACCCGTCCCATTCCCTCCCTCTTGAGATAACCATGCAAACTCACTGCTCATACAAACAGGCATGCATTTAATACTTTCTGTTTACTGTATCAAAATGGGATCATACATACTACATTATTACCCTGCAGCCTACCTTCTTCATCCATCATCCCTATATCATAGAGACCTTAAAAAAAAAAAACTATTTTAAGTGCCAAGCAGGATGGCAGGTATAGAAAATTTTCTGACTAGGGCAAATCTGACAAATGTTTACCGTGCTAATGTGCCATAGCTCAGCCAGGTGCACTCAGTGAGAGCATAATATACAAGTAGCATTCTAAAGAGATCTGCAAAAAATGCAAGGTCTTCAGCAGCTCTTCGAGGATCCCATCCCCCTCTCTGCCTCCTCCATGGAACCATCCCATGGAGGTTTAACAGTTTAACTCCATTTGCCCCCTCCTGCTGTTTGTGCTTTTGTTGTATACTTCTGTTCTACATCTCCACAAGACATTATTATTGTCATTTATTTACAAAACAACATATAAAGATAAAGGTGTATGTACCTGGGTATATGTACATATATATATTAAACACACACACAGACTTTAAGTGCTCTTTGCTCTTTCCTGCAGTTCTGTTCTTTTTTTTTGGGGGGGGGGGGCAAGTTTTTATATTGGTAAAGTTCTGTACTACTAGAAATATAAGATTTGAAAAGAAAAATGAGACTTGAGGATTATCTGTGGAGCTTATCCTCATTCTCCTGCTGACGCATTATGTGTTTATAATTTGAGAACTGCAGATAAATACAAACTGGTCTTCTCCATACTTGCTCACTAAGGAATTCCTCATTTCTAGGAAACGTCTATTTCAAGGAAAGGAAACAAACAAAAACACCTAGTGCACTAGATGATTAAAAGGTACACATTTTATAGCCTGAGTTCGAGAAAAAAATTACCCAAGAAACGGCCTTTTTCCCTAGGAGCCAGCTTCTACTAGGGGAGTCTAGGGTTCTCTAGGCAAAGAAAAAAAACTTGCCAGTTTAAACAGAATAACAGAAACGTTCAGCCAATCAAATATACAGAACTCATCACTTGCAGTGAGGAATGAAAGGCCTGTATCAACAGAAAAAATAAATGGCACAGGCAACGTCTGGAACAGAAAACAAACAGGAGGTACTTTAAAAAGCCAAAATTGCAAAGACAGATTAACAGGGTATGAAATTACACGCCGGGCAATGCACCTGTTAAAGGAAAAGAGGCGCACACCAAGTCTGAAGTCTTCAGAATTCGGTGTTTAACATTACTTCTGCATGCTGCCCAGCAGGAAACTCGGGTCCTGGCTTAATCCACAACGCACACTTCATTTAAGGAGGTGAACTGCTTGGTCTGACTCAGTTTCTTATTCTGTAAAATGAATGCAACACAGCTGTCGTGAGTCGCCAAAGAATTCTGCACAAACGCTTTGTAACTCCAAAGTGCTGTGCAAATCAGAGCAGCCCTTCTCTCCTTCACATTCGTTTGACTTGGAATTTCAGAAGTTTAGCTGAAAATATAGACGACTCGGAAGCAAGGGACTGAGAGTGACCCACACAGGTGGACAGAAATGCAAAAACTGGAGCACCTCATACAAACCACAAGAGAACACGTTCACGTGCACACGTTATCAGTAACAGAAAACGCCACCGGTAGCAACCGTAAACCACTGAGAGGACCAGTAACGACATGTGTCCAAATCCAGCCGGCAGCACAGCCTCGTCGGCGGCAGTGCCTTAAACACAGCTCCCCGCACTCCGCGGCCTAACAAGATCCACTTTTTCCAAAAAGTTTAGCAACTTGCCAAGTACACTGGCATAGTTCACCTTTTTTAATTGCTAAGCAAACATGCAGGAGAGTTGAGACAATCAAGGGAATGTTCAGCCTTCCTCAAAAATAAGATCCAAGAAATTCACGTTTTGCTTGAACAGTTTCATGTCTAAAACTGATCACAAACCTCTGTTTGATGTTGTTTTCTCGCTGCTGGCCAATGAGCCCGGGAAAGACAACGAATTCTTTCAAACAGGGAGGGCTCTCTGCACTCTTCAGCTAAACCAGCGAGGCTTTACCACCGTCACGTTTAAAATAATGAGGAGGACGCCTCGATGGAGTTTACCGGGCTGCGCTAATCACGAGGGGCCTCGGGCGCCCAGGGCGGGCCCCAGCGCCGGTGGCCGCGGGACCGGACGCCCTCCCCGGGACCCCCCCAGGACCCCCTCCCCGGGACGCGGCCGCGGGACAGGACGCCCCCCAGAACCCCTGACCGGGACGCAGCTGCGGGACAGGACGCCCCCCAGAACCCCTGCCCGGGACGCGGCTGCGAGACAGGACGCCCCCCAGGACCCCTGCCCGGGACGCGGCCGCGGGACACGAAGCTCCCCCCTCCCCAGGAACCCCTCCCCAGAGCGCGGGCCTCGCCGCCGTCACGCGGCACCCTCCGCGCTCACCGCGGGCCGGGAAACCCCTCAGGCCGACTGACCCCCGCCCGCCGCCCAGCCTCCCTCCGGCCCGCGCCGCCCGCCGCGCTTACCGCGTTCTTCTGCATCATCTTGTCCATCTTCTGGGCAATGCGGACCACCTCGTCCTCCATGGCCCCGGCAGGCCTGCCCCGCGCCGGGCCGCGGGGGACGGGAAACGAGCGGAGCTGGCGGGGCGGCGGGTAAGCCCAGGCGTCGGCGAGGGCCCTCAGCAGGCCTGACCGAGGCGCTTCCTCACTCACGGCGACGGCGACGGCGGCGGCGGCGGCGGCGGCGGCGGCGCTCCTCACCCGCAGGCAGCGCCAATCCAGCTCACAGCTCGCGGGGGCGGCGCTCCTCCCCCGCAGGCAGCGCCAATCCAGCTCCCAGCTCGCGGCGGCGGCGGCGGCGCTCCTCCCCCGCAGGCAGCGCCAATCGAGCTCCCAGCTCGCGGCGGCGGCGGCGGCGCTCCTCCCCCGCAGGCAGCGCCAATCGAGCTCCCAGCTCGCGGCGGCGGCGGCGGCGGCGCTCCTCCCCCGCAGGCAGCGCCAACTGAGCTCCCAGCTCGCGGCGGCGGCGGCGGCGGCGCTCCTACCCCGCAGGCAGCGCCAATCGAGCTCCCAGCTCGCGGCGGCGGCGGCGGCGCTCCTCACCCGCAGGCAGCGCCAATCCAGCTCCCAGCTCGCGGGGGCGGCGCTCCTCCACCGCAGGCAGCGCCAATCCAGCTCCCAGCTCGCGGCGGCGGCGGCGGCGGCGCTCCTCCCCCGCAGGCAGCGCCAATCGAGCTCCCAGCTCGCGGCGGCGGCGCTCCACCCCGCAGGCAGCGCCAATCGAGCTCCCAGCTCGCGGCGGCGGCGGCGGCGGCGCTCCTCCCCAGCAGGCAGCGCCAACTGAGCTCCCAGCTCGCGGCGGCGGCGGCGCTCCTCCCCCGCAGGCAGCGCCAATCCAGCTCCCAGCTCGCGGCGGCGGCGGCGGCGGCGCTCCTCCCCCGCAGGCAGCGCCAATCCAGCTCCCAGCTCGCGGCGGCGGCGGCGGCGGCGCTCCTCCCCCGCAGGCAGCGCCAATCGAGCTCCCAGCTCGCGGCGGCGGCGGCGGCGGCGCTCCTCCCCCGCAGGCAGCGCCAACTGAGCTCCCAGCTCGCGGCGGCGGCGGCGGCGGCGCTCCTCCCCCGCAGGCAGCGCCAATCGAGCTCCCAGCTCGCGGCGGCGGCGCTCCACCCCGCAGGCAGCGCCAATCGAGCTCCCAGCTCGCGGCGGCGGCGGCGGCGGCGCTCCTCCCCAGCAGGCAGCGCCAACTGAGCTCCCAGCTCGCGGCGGCGGCGGCGGCGCTCCTCCCCCGCAGGCAGCGCCAATCGAGCTCCCAGCTCGCGGCGGCGGCGGCGGCGGCGCTCCTCCCCAGCAGGCAGCGCCAACTGAGCTCCCAGCTCGCGGCGGCGGCGGCGGCGGCGCTCCTACCCCGCAGGCAGCGCCAATCGAGCTCCCAGCTCGCGGCGGCGGCGGCGGCGCTCCTCACCCGCAGGCAGCGCCAATCCAGCTCCCAGCTCGCGGGGGCGGCGCTCCTCCACCGCAGGCAGCGCCAATCCAGCTCCCAGCTCGCGGCGGCGGCGGCGGCGGCGCTCCTCCCCCGCAGGCAGCGCCAATCGAGCTCCCAGCTCGCGGCGGCGGCGCTCCACCCCGCAGGCAGCGCCAATCGAGCTCCCAGCTCGCGGCGGCGGCGGCGGCGGCGCTCCTCCCCAGCAGGCAGCGCCAACTGAGCTCCCAGCTCGCGGCGGCGGCGGCGGCGGCGGCGGCGGCGGCGGCGGCGGCGACGCTCCTCCCCCGCAGGCAGCGCCAATCGAGCTCCCAGCTCGCGGCGGCGCTCCTCCCCCGCAGGCAGCGCCAATCGAGCTCCCAGCTCTCGGCGGCGGCGGCGGCGCTCCTCCCCCACAGGCAGCTCCAATCGAGCTCCCAGCTCTGTTCTTTTTTTTTTTTTTTTTGAATTTTGAGATTTTTCATTTGAAGTAAGTCTTAATGCTATTAAATTCACAAATATGCTAATTTAAATACCCAAGTCTATTATCTAAGACACACATTGCAAACACAAATATCTATTCTCTCCACATGTCAGAGCCCATTCATTTCATGGTTTGGAAATGGGGAGAATAGATCCCCTTAAACTGCAAGTCAGCAGGTGTTTCTTTACAGTTAACTTCAGCAAAATTCATACAAAATATTAATTAACAATGATCTTCTTGTTAACTCACAAGGAAACACCTTCAAAGCTGCATTTTGTTAAAGTTTCTGTACTAAAATGTAGAAAAACTGAACTACACAAATATTGAAAAGTTAAAAATTCCTTAATTTTTTATTCCTGGTACCACTACCACAATTTACAGGGCAATATACCTGATGTAATGAAAAGAAAAAGAAAAAGACAAAGCTACAACAGATAAAAGACCTCAGGAATGTACATCTAATTGACACTCCATTGCATTAATCAATAGCTGCACTTTTTGCAAACTGTGGCTAGGACAGTCCTGAGCAAGAAGGGTTTCCTGTTTAAGCTGCAGTAACTTCTCTGACTATGGATCATCGTTCCTTCTGTGGCAGATTTTTACAGTTCCTCTAATGCATTCGGGACGACTGTCTCAAAGTAACCTGCAGCTTTCCTGACACCTCCTCGCTCTCTCTCCTGCCAAGAACTGTAGCCCTTTTCTTGTGAGTTTTGAGAACCTTCTGCTACCATATCCACCACTTCCACCACCAGATCCATAACCACCACCATAGGGACTTCCCGAGCTTCTTCCACCAAAACTGCCTCCCTTCATGGGTCCATCATTTGATTGCTGTTGTCCACTATAATTTCCAAAATCATTATAGCTCCCACCACCACCATAGTTACCTCCAAAATTTCCTCCTTCATTGTAACCATCATATCCTCCACCACCGCCACCATATCCCCCATCTTGGTTTCCATATCCTGGTCCACCACCACCATAGCCTCCTCTACTACTGTAACCAGGACCACCGCCATAGTTACCACCGTCGCCTCCAAATCCGTTCTATCCACCATCACCTCCTCCATAACTACCTCTGCTGCCACCACCTCCACCACCATAGCCTCCTCTTCCACCAAGTTTCCACCACGGCCAAAGTTACCTCCACCACCTCCAAAGTTTCCTCCACGACCCATAAAGTTGCCAGATCCACCTCCACGACCTCTTTGTGATCCAGCAGATTGCGTTTCTTCTTTAGGAAGGGCCTTTTTCACTTCACAATTATGCCCATTAATAGTGTGGTATTTCTGAACAACAATTTTATCAACTGTATCATGATCATCAAAAGTTACAAAAGCAAATCCTCTCTTTTTTCCACTCTGCCTGTCTTCCATAACTTCTATGGTTTCAATCTCGCCATGCTTTTCAAAGTAGTCTCTCAAATTACATTCTTCTGTATCTTCTTTAATACCACCAACAAAAATTTTCTTCACTGTTAGATGGGCACCAGGCTTTACAGATCCTCTCTAGAACCAGCTCTCTTTGGTTCCACTACACGCCCATCAACCTTGTGTGGTCGAGCACACATTGCTGCATCCACCTCTTCAACCCAAGAGTAAGTCACAAAACCAAAGCCCCTGGAACGTTTTGTTTGGGGGTCTCTTATCACCACACAATCTGTAAGTGTGCCCCATTCCTCAAAATGTTCTCTTAAGCTATCGTCTGTAGTTTCAAAGCTCAGACCACCAATAAACAGTTTTCTCAACTGTTCTGGTTCCTTTGGATCATGGCCCTCCTCCCCACCCCACCCCCGGCGGCGGCGGTGGCGGCGACGGCCGGAGTCGGGCTGGGGGCGACCGGGCGGCGGTTTTACCTCCGTTTTGAGACCGGACTCGCCTCTTCCAACTCGAGTTCAATATGGGACGGAGAGGCCAGCTCTGTTCTATGTTGGGCCATTTTACTTCAGCCTAAAAAAATTTCTTCTAGTATTCCCTAAGGTCTGCTGGGGATCAGTTTTCTTATTTTTCATTTATCTGTATTTGATTTTTTAAAATTGATTCCAATTTTCTGTTGAGATTCTCCATATTTTAATCTATTAATCCCCATCTTTTACTCTCAATATAGTCATTTTAAAGTTCTGTGCTGACTCCAGAATCTGAATTCCCTCTAAATCAATTTTTCTTGTTTTGTTTTTTTTTTTTTTTTTTTTGTCTTAATTTTTAGTCACTTTTTCCTGCTTCAGGAATTTCATAATTTTTGATTGTGTGCTGGACATGGTGAATAAAAAATTCATAGAGACTGAAGATGCTATTACTTTGAACCAGAGAAGATTTACCCCTTTCTCTGTTAATCAGAGTGGCTGATCATTTCAGTCATTTCAGGAATTTTACTAGGTCAGAACTGGGTTGGAGCTTTACTTGTCTCATGCTACCTATGATTTTTCCTGATTTGTGGCCTCCCTGGATTTTTGCTGTGAGCCTGACAGGTCTTTGATTCTTCAATAAATACAGTCAGTTATTGACTTCAGTCTTTCAGATGTTTGAATTCAGCTCTTTAGGCTCTCAGTTCTCACAGCTTCAGAGTATGGCAAATGTAAGGAGAGACCAGCTATGTATTTGTTACCGTTACACTTTCTCAATGAAAATTTGTCTCATAAACACTGAAACATTGCAGATGATTTCACTTTTTCTGACTCAGCCCCCTTCTTGGGGATGGCACTTCTGGGTTTTTACTGTGAGTCTGGTAGGTCTCTGATTCCTCACTTTGGAAAGTTCTCTCCCTCAGGCATTAGGTATTTAAGCTTCCTGCTTTCTATAGGTTCAAAAACTGGCAAATGTCTTGAAGAGGAGACCTAATGATTGTCACAGGCCCCTTTATCTAGCGGGATTTGGTTTGTTCGTGCCATGACTGTGCAGGAAATTTCACTCTGCTTTCTTGGCTCAGTCCCCCATCATCCTGTACCACCCTGACACTAAGGAAATGTCCTGTGGGGGAAATCGGCTTGACATTCTGCTAGATTTCACTCCATCATGCCAGCAAATGAGTTCATCAAAAGGTATGGTGATTTCTCTTTTCCAGTGGAGTATGTCCACTACATAAGGAAATACAAAAGACAGTATAAATGTATTTTTGTTTGTAATTCAGTTTTTCTCCTATATGACTTAAAAGACAAATGCAGTATAAGCAAGTCCCAAATACATAAAGAAAAACTAACAGAATTAAAATGATAAAGCCTGACACTATTTTTTAAATAAATAAATAAATTTATTTATTTATTTATTTGTATTTTTATTTTTGGCTGCGTTGGGTCTTCGTTGCTGCGCGCGGGTTTTCTCTAGCTGTGGCGAGCAGGGGCTACTCTTTGTTGTGGTGCGTGGCCTTCTCGTTGCGGTGGCTTCTCTTGTTGAGGAGCACGGGCTCTAAGTGCATGGGCTTCAGTAGTTGTGGCTCTTGGGCTCTAGAGCGCAGGCTCAGTAGTTTTGGCGTGCGGGCTTAGTTGCTCCGCGGCATGTGGGATCTTCCCAGACCAGGGCTCGAGCCCGTGTCCCCTGCATTGGCAGGCGGATTCTTAACCACTGTACCACCAGGGAAGTCCGAAAAACTGACACTATTAAAGGGAGAAATATTTCAAGCCAATAGCAAAAGGTCATATATTGTATAATTCCATGTCTATGAAATGTCCAGGATGAGCAAATCCATATAGACAGAAAGTAGATTAGTGGATGCCAGGGGATGTTGGGGAGGGGAAAATAGGGAGTAACAGCTAACATATACAAGATTTCTTTGTGGGGGGCGTGACAAAAATGTTCTGGAATTAGATAGCAATATTGGTTGTGAAAATACTAAGAACTAGTGAATTGTACACTTACTTTAATCGGTGAATTTTTTTTTTTTAATCTTGTAGAAGTTTTTATTTCAGTGATTACAAGAACGCAGTAAATGGAAACTATGCTGGTTTACATTAGGCATGCACCTCTACCTGAAACTGCTGTTAGTTTTTGACTGGCCTAAATCTTTATAACTTATTTTTGCATTAGGCACATCTTTAAATTTTTTTGGACCCTGACATACAGGGTAAGTTAACTTCTTCCTTGTGGCAGTTTAGTATGAGAATTATGTTCGCTGGCTAGATTCCTTTAACTAAAGGCCTCTAAGACTCTCAGGCTACCTGTACTAGCTCAAGACTGTACTTTATATATAGATATAAAGATGATAAAATAAAATAAAATAAAGCTTTTGGGAGGTCTGACGTCTTCTGCCAGCGTTCAGTGGGTGTTCTGTAGGAGCAGTTCCACGTGTAGATGTATTTCTACTGTATCTGTGGGAAGGAAGGTGATCTCCACGTCTTACTCTTCTGCCATCTTGCCCCTCCCTCCCCCCAGGAATATCACTTTTAAAGGAGAAGGTATAAACCCCTTGGTTATATGAACTGGAGATTTTAGTAAGAAGTCAATATATTTTTTGTTAGGCACATGTTATGTTAGGCTGTCTCCCTGCACAGGACGCAGGCGCCTTGAAAATGGAAATCATATCCCTCTATAGTACGTCCCTCTTCTTTCTGCTTTGCAGTTTGCTGCTCCACTTGTTCAACCCCACTTAGTAATAACCTATACTTCCCTTGTTCCTGTTTTCCCATCTGGAAAACAGACAAAAGGCAACCAAACAACGCAAAGGTCTCAACAAATAAGGGATATCCAAAACCAGAGATGGCCAGAACTTCTGTATCCCTCATGAAACCTAGTCCCGTGTTCAATACTTAGGTATCATTAATACATGCGTGTTGACTGACACAGTTTAAACTCAATTCTTCCACTTCCCAGTTTAGTTTTAGTCCTCATACAAAACCTGATCATCAAATTCCTTAATGCTAGGAATCACAGTGAAAAATAATTTCTCAACTGACTTCTGTCAGATGAGTGAGAACTAAGGTTAATTCAGTGTATCTGAAGCATAGACAGTGAGGGCACAAGTGGCACAAGATGGGGCTAGAGAAGCAGAGAGGATTCTAGACCACGCAGAGTCTTAAAGGCCAACACTGTGTTTTCTATTCTCAAAACAATGTTTGTGAGCGATGTTTATGAGCAATGTTCCAACTTGCTTTGAAGGTTTCTTGTGTGAAGAATGGATTGGAAGGAAACAAGATATATGGACACTAGTTAGGACCTAATCGCAACAGACAGGCAAGTTCAGTATTAGAATGTTGAGGGAGAGCTGACAGATTCCAAAGAAATTCAGGAGATAAACTGAAGCGGGCTTAATGGGGTATGAGATGGAGGAAAGGAAGGTCTTAGGGAATTAAAGGGTTTACTGCACACATGAGCAAAGTCTCAAAATTAATCATTTGAACGTACAGAGGTAGATCTCCCAAATGACACCGGTTAGGAAGCAACGGTACGCCCTTTAGAATTCCTAGAGACAACACAAATCAACTGTTTCGATGGAAAATTCGGCGGGACCGGTGCGTTTTTTCACTCCAACTTAGTTCCAAATTCCTATTACTCACATTTTCTGTGCCAAAACAACACAGCTGGAGGAACTGAAGGGGATTCCGTTTTGGTAATTAAGGAGTGGCCCTAACACTGACAGTCCCATCTTAAAAAGCACTCCCTCTGCATTTTACCCGAGGAGCAATGGCCAGAGCCTCCCTTTGAAAACGATGGGCAGAAATCAGAACATTACACACTGTCCCTTTCAGCTACTGTGAACTGAGCCGGGAGACGACCAATATCCCCTGGCACAGCACGGACGGGCCAGCGCGCGGGGGCAACAGGGACAGGAGACAGCACAAGAGACGAAGCCCAGGCCCAGGGGCCAAGGCCTATTACCTTTCCGGCATGTGCAAAACATAAAACAGAAGCAATATTGTAACAAATTCATTAAAGACTTAAGAAGAAAAAAAAATCAGATGCTAAAGTGCATACTCTAACCACTATACTATATTGCTTCTATAAAACAAGCACTAAACCTCAGGTACAGGAAAAAACCCTTTTCGTGTCCTCACACCTAGGTCAAAATTACAAAGAGTTATTAATTCAGGAGACAGAAAGAGAAGGAGTAAATCTGAATGAATCTGAGTCAGAACACAGTGTTATAACCTTAGGTAAATTCCACAATACCCATGCCTCAACATGGCAAATTCCACAATATCCATGCCTCAACCTCCCTATCTATAAAGGAGTTAACCACACCAGCACTAACCATTACTTGCCTCCTGGTAGCTTGTGAGTGTTAATTATTATTTGTAAGAAATACACAGATCATCAGTTGAAAGAAACAAGGAAAACTACAGCGTTATTATTATTGTCTTGTTACTAGAGCTAAACACCAGAAATCAACATAAAGAAGTTATGTACACCAACAATGTAGGGTTTGAATATGTACTTTGAAAGGCAATCATATAATTAGTTGTTTTACCTCTGATTGCTTTTCCTTTTTTTTTTTTTTTTTTAATTTAAAAAAGCAATACAGGGACTTCCCTGGTGGTTCAGTGGTAAAGAATCCGCCCTGCAATGCAGGGGACGTGGGTTCGATTCCCGGTCGGGGAACTAAGATCCCACACGCCGCGGGGCAACTAAGCCCTCGCGCCAAACTACTGAGCTCGCACACCTCAATGAGGTAGCCCACGTGCAGCAAACTACAGAGCCCACGCGCTCTGGAGCCTGCACGCCACAACTACAGAGCCCACGTGCCACAACTAGAGAGAGAAAACCCGCACGCCACAACTAGAGAGAAGCTCTCATGCTGCAACGAAGAGCCCGTGCGCCGCAATGACAAAAAAGATCCCACATGCCTTAACGAAGGTCCCGCGTGCCGCAACTAAGACCCAATACAGCCAATCAACCAATCAATCAATCAATCAATCAAGTGGGGCAGGGGGAGCAATACAGGAATTTCCCTGGCAGTCCAGTGGTTAAGACTCCAAGCTCCCAATGCAGGGGGCACGGGCTCGATCCCTGATTGGGGAACCAAGATCCCACATGTGGCACAGCGTAGCCAAAAAAAAAAAAAAAAAAAAGCAACACATACCATACGGCATTTACCCCAGAGAACGCATGTTCGCACAAAAAAAGGTACACAAATGTCCACAGCATCTCTCTCAGTAATAGTCAAGAAATGGGAAAAAACTCAGATGTTCTTCAATGGGCAAGTGATTAAACAAACTGAAGTATAGCCAAACCATGGAATACCACTCAGCAATTAAAAAGAAAGCGGCACTGGGACCTCTCTGGTGTTCCAGCGGTTAAGACTTTGCACTCTCAATGCAGGGGGCCCAGGTTCCATCCCTGGTCAGGGAACTAGATCCCGCATGCTGCAACTAAATACCCGCACAGCCAAATAAATAAATAAATAAATATATATATATATTTTTTTTTAAAAAAAAGGAGCACTATTGATTCATGCAATTTGGATGACTCTCCAGGGAATTACATTGATTGAAAAAGGCCAATCCAAAAGGTTACATACTGGGAATTCCCCGGCGGGCCAGTGTTTAGCACTCAGCACTTTCACTACCTGGGCTGGGTTCAATCCTTGGTCGGGGAACTAAGATCGCATAACCGGCAGCGCAGCCAAAAACAAACTTTTTTTTAATTAAGAAAAAAAAAAAAGGTTACACACTATATGATTTTATTCACATAGCATTCTTTTTTTTTAATTAATTAGTTAATTTATTTTATTTTTGGCTGCGTTGGGTCTTCGTTGCTGCGTGTGGGCTTTCTCTAGTTGCGGCGAGCGGGGGCTACTCTTTGTTGCAGTGCGCGGGCTTCTCGCTGCGGTGGCTTCTCTTGTTGCAGAGCACGGGCTCTAGGCACGCGGGCTTCAGTAGTTGTGGCACGTGGGCTCAGTAGTTGTGGCTCCCGGGCTCTAGAGCGCAGGCTCAGTCATTGTGGCGCATGGGCTTAGTTGCTCCGCGGCATGTGGGATCTTCCCGGACAAGGGATCAAACCCATGTCCCCTGCAATGGCAGGCAGATTCTTAACCGCTGCGCCACCAGGGAAGTCCCACATAACATTCTTGAAATGACAGGTTGCCAGGGACAGATAGGGCCGGGGGACTGGGAGATGGGCCATCTTCCCCAGGGGCTATTTTCCCTTGATCATCTGCACAAAAACTTTAGTGCAACTTTATCCACTGCACTATCAGATCATTATGATTTGGTGGGGAGTGGGGGAGCAGCAGTGGCTATAAAATGGCATCAGGAGAGATCCTGTGGGATGGAAATGTTCTGTATCTTGACTGTGTCAATGGCAATACCCAGGTTGTGACAGTATACTATGGTTCTGTAAGATGTTACCATTGGGGAAAACTGGGTAAAGGACACACAGGACCTATCTCACTATTATTTCTTACAACTGCATGTAAACCTACAATAATCTGTAAACAAAAATCTTAATCAGAAATGAAGGCAACACATGCCTCTTGTAACAAGTAAAACAATAGCCTGTGGTCAATCTCTTTCTCTACCCGTCCCATTCCCTCCCTCTTGAGATAACCATGCAAACTCACTGCTCATACAAACAGGCATGCATTTAATACTTTCTGTTTACTGTATCAAAATGGGATCATACATACTACATTATTACCCTGCAGCCTACCTTCTTCACCCATCATCCCTATATCATAGAGACCTTAAAAAAAAAAAACTATTTTAAGTGCCAAGCAGGATGGCAGGTATAGAAAATTTTCTGACTAGGGCAAATCTGACAAATGTTTACCGTGCTAATGTGCCATAGCTCAGCCAGGTGCACTCAGTGAGAGCATAATATACAAGTAGCATTCTAAAGAGATCTGCAAAAAATGCAAGGTCTTCAGCAGCTCTTCGAGGATCCCATCCCCCTCTCTGCCTCCTCCATGGAACCATCCCATGGAGGTTTAACAGTTTAACTCCATTTGCCCCCTCCTGCTGTTTGTGCTTTTGTTGTATACTTCTGTTCTACATCTCCACAAGACATTATTATTGTCATTTATTTACAAAACAACATATAAATATAAAGGTGTATGTACCTGGGTATATGTACATATATATATTAAACACACACACAGACTTTAAGTGCTCTTTGCTCTTTCCTGCAGTTCTGTTCTTTTTTTTTGGGGGGGGGGGGGGGCAAGTTTTTATATTGGTAAAGTTCTGTACTACTAGAAATATAAGATTTGAAAAGAAAAATGAGACTTGAGGATTATCTGTGGAGCTTATCCTCATTCTCCTGCTGACGCATTATGTGTTTATAATTTGAGAACTGCAGATAAATACAAACTGGTCTTCTCCATACTTGCTCACTAAGGAATTCCTCATTTCTAGGAAACGTCTATTTCAAGGAAAGGAAACAAACAAAAACACCTAGTGCACTAGATGATTAAAAGGTACACATTTTATAGCCTGAGTTCGAGAAAAAAATTACCCAAGAAACGGCCTTTTTCCCTAGGAGCCAGCTTCTACTAGGGGAGTCTAGGGTTCTCTAGGCAAAGAAAAAAAACTTGCCAGTTTAAACAGAATAACAGAAACGTTCAGCCAATCAAATATACAGAACTCATCACTTGCAGTGAGGAATGAAAGGCCTGTATCAACAGAAAAAATAAATGGCACAGGCAACGTCTGGAACAGAAAACAAACAGGAGGTACTTTAAAAAGCCAAAATTGCAAAGACAGATTAACAGGGTATGAAATTACACGCCGGGCAATGCACCTGTTAAAGGAAAAGAGGCGCACACCAAGTCTGAAGTCTTAAGAATTCGGTGTTTAACATTACTTCTGCATGCTGCCCAGCAGGAAACTCGGGTCCTGGCTTAATCCACAACGCACACTTCATTTAAGGAGGTGAACTGCTTGGTCTGACTCAGTTTCTTATTCTGTAAAATGAATGCAACACAGCTGTCGTGAGTCGCCAAAGAATTCTGCACAAACGCTTTGTAACTCCAAAGTGCTGTGCAAATCAGAGCAGCCCTTCTCTCCTTCACATTCGTTTGACTTGGAATTTCAGAAGTTTAGCTGAAAATATAGACGACTCGGAAGCAAGGGACTGAGAGTGACCCACACAGGTGGACAGAAATGCAAAAACTGGAGCACCTCATACAAACCACAAGAGAACACGTTCACGTGCACACGTTATCAGTAACAGAAAACGCCACCGGTAGCAACCGTAAACCACTGAGAGGACCAGTAACGACATGTGTCCAAATCCAGCCGGCAGCACAGCCTCGTCGGCGGCAGTGCCTTAAACACAGCTCCCCGCACTCCGCGGCCTAACAAGATCCACTTTTTCCAAAAAGTTTAGCAACTTGCCAAGTACACTGGCATAGTTCACCTTTTTTAATTGCTAAGCAAACATGCAGGAGAGTTGAGACAATCAAGGGAATGTTCAGCCTTCCTCAAAAATAAGATCCAAGAAATTCACGTTTTGCTTGAACAGTTTCATGTCTAAAACTGATCACAAACCTCTGTTTGATGTTGTTTTCTCGCTGCTGGCCAATGAGCCCGGGAAAGACAACGAATTCTTTCAAACAGGGAGGGCTCTCTGCACTCTTCAGCTAAACCAGCGAGGCTTTACCACCGTCACGTTTAAAATAATGAGGAGGACGCCTCGATGGAGTTTACCGGGCTGCGCTAATCACGAGGGGCCTCGGGCGCCCAGGGCGGGCCCCAGCGCCGGTGGCCGCGGGACCGGACGCCCTCCCCGGGACCCCCCCAGGACCCCCTCCCCGGGACGCGGCCGCGGGACAGGACGCCCCCCAGAACCCCTGACCGGGACGCAGCTGCGGGACAGGACGCCCCCCAGAACCCCTGCCCGGGACGCGGCTGCGAGACAGGACGCCCCCCAGGACCCCTGCCCGGGACGCGGCCGCGGGACACGAAGCTCCCCCCTCCCCAGGAACCCCTCCCCAGAGCGCGGGCCTCGCCGCCGTCACGCGGCACCCTCCGCGCTCACCGCGGGCCGGGAAACCCCTCAGGCCGAATGACCCCCGCCCGCCGCCCAGCCTCCCTCCGGCCCGCGCCGCCCGCCGCGCTTACCGCGTTCTTCTGCATCATCTTGTCCATCTTCTGGGCAATGCGGACCACCTCGTCCTCCATGGCCCCGGCAGGCCTGCCCCGCGCCGGGCCGCGGGGGACGGGAAACGAGCGGAGCTGGCGGGGCGGCGGGTAAGCCCAGGCGTCGGCGAGGGCCCTCAGCAGGCCTGACCGAGGCGCTTCCTCACTCACGGCGACGGCGGCGGCGGCGGCGGCGGCGGCGGCGCTCCTCACCCGCAGGCAGCGCCAATCCAGCTCCCAGCTCGCGGGGGCAGCGCTCCTCCACCGCAGGCAGCGCCAATCCAGCTCCCAGCTCGCGGCGGCGGCGGCGGCGGCGCTCCTCCCCCGCAGGCAGCGCCAATCGAGCTCCCAGCTCGCGGCGGCGGCGCTCCACCCCGCAGGCAGCGCCAATCGAGCTCCCAGCTCGCGGCGGCGGCGGCGGCGGCGCTCCTCCCCAGCAGGCAGCGCCAACTGAGCTCCCAGCTCGCGGCGGCGGCGGCGCTCCTCCCCCGCAGGCAGCGCCAATCCAGCTCCCAGCTCGCGGCGGCGGCGGCGGCGGCGCTCCTCCCCCGCAGGCAGCGCCAATCCAGCTCCCAGCTCGCGGCGGCGGCGGCGGCGGCGCTCCTCCCCCGCAGGCAGCGCCAATCGAGCTCCCAGCTCGCGGCGGCGGCGGCGGCGGCGCTCCTCCCCCGCAGGCAGCGCCAACTGAGCTCCCAGCTCGCGGCGGCGGCGGCGGCGGCGCTCCTCCCCCGCAGGCAGCGCCAATCGAGCTCCCAGCTCGCGGCGGCGGCGCTCCACCCCGCAGGCAGCGCCAATCGAGCTCCCAGCTCGCGGCGGCGGCGGCGGCGGCGCTCCTCCCCAGCAGGCAGCGCCAACTGAGCTCCCAGCTCGCGGCGGCGGCGGCGGCGGCGCTCCTACCCCGCAGGCAGCGCCAATCGAGCTCCCAGCTCGCGGCGGCGGCGGCGGCGCTCCTCACCCGCAGGCAGCGCCAATCCAGCTCCCAGCTCGCGGGGGCGGCGCTCCTCCACCGCAGGCAGCGCCAATCCAGCTCCCAGCTCGCGGCGGCGGCGGCGGCGGCGCTCCTCCCCCGCAGGCAGCGCCAATCGAGCTCCCAGCTCGCGGCGGCGGCGCTCCACCCCGCAGGCAGCGCCAATCGAGCTCCCAGCTCGCGGCGGCGGCGGCGGCGGCGCTCCTCCCCAGCAGGCAGCGCCAACTGAGCTCCCAGCTCGCGGCGGCGGCGGCGGCGGCGGCGGCGGCGGCGGCGGCGGCGGCGGCGGCGGCGACGCTCCTCCCCCGCAGGCAGCGCCAATCGAGCTCCCAGCTCGCGGCGGCGCTCCTCCCCCGCAGGCAGCGCCAATCGAGCTCCCAGCTCTCGGCGGCGGCGGCGGCGCTCCTCCCCCACAGGCAGCTCCAATCGAGCTCCCAGCTCTGTTCTTTTTTTTTTTTTTTTTGAATTTTGAGATTTTTCATTTGAAGTAAGTCTTAATGCTATTAAATTCACAAATATGCTAATTTAAATACCCAAGTCTATTATCTAAGACACACATTGCAAACACAAATATCTATTCTCTCCACATGTCAGAGCCCATTCATTTCATGGTTTGGAAATGGGGAGAATAGATCCCCTTAAACTGCAAGTCAGCAGGTGTTTCTTTACAGTTAACTTCAGCAAAATTCATACAAAATATTAATTAACAATGATCTTCTTGTTAACTCACAAGGAAACACCTTCAAAGCTGCATTTTGTTAAAGTTTCTGTACTAAAATGTAGAAAAACTGAACTACACAAATATTGAAAAGTTAAAAATTCCTTAATTTTTTATTCCTGGTACCACTACCACAATTTACAGGGCAATATACCTGATGTAATGAAAAGAAAAAGAAAAAGACAAAGCTACAACAGATAAAAGACCTCAGGAATGTACATCTAATTGACACTCCATTGCATTAATCAATAGCTGCACTTTTTGCAAACTGTGGCTAGGACAGTCCTGAGCAAGAAGGGTTTCCTGTTTAAGCTGCAGTAACTTCTCTGACTATGGATCATCGTTCCTTCTGTGGCAGATTTTTACAGTTCCTCTAATGCATTCGGGACGACTGTCTCAAAGTAACCTGCAGCTTTCCTGACACCTCCTCGCTCTCTCTCCTGCCAAGAACTGTAGCCCTTTTCTTGTGAGTTTTGAGAACCTTCTGCTACCATATCCACCACTTCCACCACCAGATCCATAACCACCACCATAGGGACTTCCCGAGCTTCTTCCACCAAAACTGCCTCCCTTCATGGGTCCATCATTTGATTGCTGTTGTCCACTATAATTTCCAAAATCATTATAGCTCCCACCACCACCATAGTTACCTCCAAAATTTCCTCCTTCATTGTAACCATCATATCCTCCACCACCGCCACCATATCCCCCATCTTGGTTTCCATATCCTGGTCCACCACCACCATAGCCTCCTCTACTACTGTAACCAGGACCACCGCCATAGTTACCACCGTCGCCTCCAAATCCGTTCTATCCACCATCACCTCCTCCATAACTACCTCTGCTGCCACCACCTCCACCACCATAGCCTCCTCTTCCACCAAGTTTCCACCACGGCCAAAGTTACCTCCACCACCTCCAAAGTTTCCTCCACGACCCATAAAGTTGCCAGATCCACCTCCACGACCTCTTTGTGATCCAGCAGATTGCGTTTCTTCTTTAGGAAGGGCCTTTTTCACTTCACAATTATGCCCATTAATAGTGTGGTATTTCTGAACAACAATTTTATCAACTGTATCATGATCATCAAAAGTTACAAAAGCAAATCCTCTCTTTTTTCCACTCTGCCTGTCTTCCATAACTTCTATGGTTTCAATCTCGCCATGCTTTTCAAAGTAGTCTCTCAAATTACATTCTTCTGTATCTTCTTTAATACCACCAACAAAAATTTTCTTCACTGTTAGATGGGCACCAGGCTTTACAGATCCTCTCTAGAACCAGCTCTCTTTGGTTCCACTACACGCCCATCAACCTTGTGTGGTCGAGCACACATTGCTGCATCCACCTCTTCAACCCAAGAGTAAGTCACAAAACCAAAGCCCCTGGAACGTTTTGTTTGGGGGTCTCTTATCACCACACAATCTGTAAGTGTGCCCCATTCCTCAAAATGTTCTCTTAAGCTATCGTCTGTAGTTTCAAAGCTCAGACCACCAATAAACAGTTTTCTCAACTGTTCTGGTTCCTTTGGATCATGGCCCTCCTCCCCACCCCACCCCCGGCGGCGGCGGTGGCGGCGACGGCCGGAGTCGGGCTGGGGGCGACCGGGCGGCGGTTTTACCTCCGTTTTGAGACCGGACTCGCCTCTTCCAACTCGAGTTCAATATGGGACGGAGAGGCCAGCTCTGTTCTATGTTGGGCCATTTTACTTCAGCCTAAAAAAATTTCTTCTAGTATTCCCTAAGGTCTGCTGGGGATCAGTTTTCTTATTTTTCATTTATCTGTATTTGATTTTTTAAAATTGATTCCAATTTTCTGTTGAGATTCTCCATATTTTAATCTATTAATCCCCATCTTTTACTCTCAATATAGTCATTTTAAAGTTCTGTGCTAACTCCAGAATCTGAATTCCCTCTAAATCAATTTTTCTTGTTTTGTTTTGTTTTTTTTTTTTTTTGTCTTAATTTTTAGTCACTTTTTCCTGCTTCAGGAATTTCATAATTTTTGATTGTGTGCTGGACATGGTGAATAAAAAATTCATAGAGACTGAAGATGCTATTACTTTGAACCAGAGAAGATTTACCCCTTTCTCTGTTAATCAGAGTGGCTGATCATTTCAGTCATTTCAGGAATTTTACTAGGTCAGAACTGGGTTGGAGCTTTACTTGTCTCATCCTACCTATGATTTTTCCTGATTTGTGGCCTCCCTGGATTTTTGCTGTGAGCCTGACAGGTCTTTGATTCTTCAATAAATACAGTCAGTTATTGACTTCAGTCTTTCAGATGTTTGAATTCAGCTCTTTAGGCTCTCAGTTCTCACAGCTTCAGAGTATGGCAAATGTAAGGAGAGACCAGCTATGTATTTGTTACCGTTACACTTTCTCAATGAAAATTTGTCTCATAAACACTGAAACATTGCAGATGATTTCACTTTTTCTGACTCAGCCCCCTTCTTGGGGATGGCACTTCTGGGTTTTTACTGTGAGTCTGGTAGGTCTCTGATTCCTCACTTTGGAAAGTTCTCTCCCTCAGGCATTAGGTATTTAAGCTTCCTGCTTTCTATAGGTTCAAAAACTGGCAAATGTCTTGAAGAGGAGACCTAATGATTGTCACAGGCCCCTTTATCTAGCGGGATTTGGTTTGTTCGTGCCATGACTGTGCAGGAAATTTCACTCTGCTTTCTTGGCTCAGTCCCCCATCATCCTGTACCACCCTGACACTAAGGAAATGTCCTGTGGGGGAAATCGGCTTGACATTCTGCTAGATTTCACTCCATCATGCCAGCAAATGAGTTCATCAAAAGGTATGGTGATTTCTCTTTTCCAGTGGAGTATGTCTCCCTACACCAAACCCCTGCTCCAAATCTCTAAATGTCCCTCTCTAGCATACTAGTTGATATTGTTTCTTGATTGCTTCCTTAGCTCGATGATCCTTTATTCAAGTTTGTTTGCTCGTTGCAGCAGGAGTGATGGCCTGTGCCTACCTAGTGCAGGCATATTATTATGGAGATATGGCTTTGGTCCCAGACACCACAATAAGGAGAATATCATAAGAAAGCAAGTCACACGAGTTGTTTGGTTTCCCAGTGCATGTAAAAGTTATGTTTATGCTATACTGTAGTCTATTAAGTGTGCAATAGCATTATGTCTAAAAAAAGTACATATCTTAATTTGAAAGCAGACTTTAAGAATGCTACCCATCATCTGAGCCTTCAGCAAGCTGTAATCTTTTTGCAATAGTAACATCAAAGATCACTGATCACAGATCATGTAACAAGTATAATAGTGAAAAAGTTTGAAATATTGTGAGACTTACCAAAACATGACATAGAGACACGAAGTGAGCAAATGCTGTTGGAAAAAATGGCACCACCAGTAGAGCTGCTTGACACAGGGTTGCCACAAACCTTCAATTTGTTACAAAAAAAAAAAAAAAAAAAAAAAAAAAAGCATTATCTGCAAGGTACAATAAAGTGAAGTGCAATAAAGTGAGGTATGCCTATATATCCTGCCTCAAAGTAGAAATCCTATTTAGATCACCTTTAATTTCTCTCTATGATATATTAATAGTTTTCTGTTCAGGGTTCTTACATTTTTTATTACACTTATTATTAGGTATATGATGTTTTGATGATAATGTAGATGGCATATTTTTTAGTTTTTAATTTTATAACTTTTCAGACACAGAAAAATGTTAGTGGAATTTTTTAATGTTTGGTCTCTTATCTGGCAACTCTTCTAAAAACTAACTGATATTCTAACAAGTTATCTGTAGATGGTTTTGGATTTTCTGTATCCTTAATTATATCAAATATGGAAAGTGACAGTATTATTTCTTCCTTTCTTAGCCTTATATTTCTGATTTCTTTTTCCTGCCTTACTGCTAATGCCATTTAATACTTTTACTAACAGGTTGAATAGAAAAGGTAAGAGTTGGCATTCTTATTTTGTTCCTAATCTTACAGTGGACATTCTCCACATTTCACTATAAATAGGATGGTGGCTCTAAAGTTTTTTGTAGTTTCCCTTTGCTATGAGTTTTTAATCATACATAATTATTGAATTTTATCAAATGCTTTATCTGACTATACTGATATGATCATATACATTTTCTCCTTTATTTTATTCATGTGGTGCATGACATTTATTGATATTTGAATGTTAACTCACCTTGCATTTCTGGAGTAAAACAACTTGGTAGGAATTCACACACACACACACACATTCACTCACTCACACACTCTACATTTGATTGTCTAACATTTTGTGTATGATTTTTGCTTCTGTATACATAAAGGAGATGGGCCTATTTTCTTTTCTCATAATTGTCCTTTTAATTAGTGAATAGTATATAGAGGGTAGAGATTTAAAAGACCTTTTAAAAGGTCTTCTTCTTCTGTGATATAATACAATACAGTATTACTCCATTTTTTAAAAATGACCTTTTTTATTTTCAAATAGTTTCAAATCTGCAGAAAAGATACAAACAGAGTTCCCTTTACCTCTCTCCCAGTTTTTCCTATTGCTAACATCTTATACTACCATACTATATTTTTCAAAATTAAAAAGCCAACATTTATACATTACTATTAACTAAACTTAAGACTTTTTTTGGATTTCACCAGTTTTCCTGTTAATGACCTTTTTCTGTTCTAGGACCCAATCCAGTATATCACATTCCACTTAGTTAGTTGTCATGTCTCCTTAGTCTTCTCTGGTCTATGACAGTTCCTCATTCCTTCCTTGTTTTTTATGATTTTGACAGTCTTGAGGAATATTTGTCTGATATTTTGTAGAATTGTCCTCAGTCTGGGTTTGGCTGATGTTTTTCTCATGATTAGACTGGAGTTATAGGTTTTGACAAAGAATACCACAGAAGCGAAGTAACCGTCTCATCACATCATAACAGAGAGTATGTAGTGTCTCCGTGACATCACTGGTGATGTGAAACATCATCACTTGCATAACATGGTGTTTGCTTGGTTTCTCCACTGTAAAGTTACTTTTTCTCCCATTTTATACTCTCTTTGGAATTCAATCATTAAGGCCAGCCCAGGACTGGACTTAAGGGGAAGATTAAGCTTCACCTCCACCTCCTTGGGGAGGAGATGGATGCCGGCGGGGGGGGGGGGGGGGGTGGCGGGGGGGAGGTTACCTACATATGGAATTCTTCTGTTGGCAAGATTTGTCTTCTCCCTCCCTCCTATTATTTATTTATTTATACACTCATTTATTTACTCCATTATGTTTTAATATGGATTCTTTATCATCTATATACATAATTACAACCTTAAAAACCTCTGGTTCCCCCACTGACATATAAACTCTTTGAGGAAAGGCTCTGTTTCTTTTTTATTTTTGTACACTCTATGCGTTTAGCATAGTCCCCTAATTTATAGTGGACTTCCAGTAATTATTTTGTAATGGATATCTTTCCACTTCAACTGAAAAGTACCCTTTCCTTATATAATAGCATTCTAAATCCAAAATAAAAGTAGATTTTAAAATAAGTAAAAGTAAACTCATGCATGATCACCCTGTAATAAGTATGTAAAAAAGCAAAGGGTACTGCAGAAATAACTTAACCATTGGAGTTGGATGTGTCTCCAAAAAATATTGAAGCCACATTTGGAAAGAAATTACAGTATTTGATAAGCCAAGGATATGACCTGCTGTGTGCTTTCCCTTTTTTGTTCAGATCACCAAAGGAGATTAAGACCCCGTTTTCTCCCGTCTCTGGAAAATTATCATCTGATGCAGTCACTCAGATAACAACAGAGAGTCCAGGAAAAGCCATGTTTTCATCTGAGATTTTTGGTAATGCTGAAGATCGTGGACATGATATTCCAGAGCTCAGTACACAGAAGTTGGGCAAAGTTCCTGTCAAGTTTGCTTCATCATCTTCAGTCCAACAGATTACTGTTCTTCATGGCACAGATGGTAAGAGAATTTTAGGTCACATTACCAACTTTTGTGTGTCATTAACCAATAAATTTCTTGATTGGGTCTTTCTAGTTAGAAAACCTAATTTTAATTTTAAGCATTAGGTTGTACATGATGATAACATCTTTTATTTACATAGCTATGAAGAGAATATAATTTATTATGTTTTTACTTCAATTTCTAGTGAAGTTAACAACCTATGTGAAACTCATGCTACTTGTGGCTGACGTATTTTCAACTCATAATACTTGTCATAAGAATGCAAGTAGTTCATGAAAACATAAAAACTATAGAGGTTCAATTTTAGGGAGGTAGATAATTATTTGGCATTGTTTCTTTTACTATTGTTTTGCATGAGACAGTGAACAGATAGCAAACACAATACCAGTCTATTTCTTGCTCAAGAAACGTTGAGCAGGGACCCAGGTTGACTGTGACTCTGCTTTCTTTAAAACATGGAACCTTGGATTCATCATCATAGTCAACTGGAAGGGACGAAAAGCATGGAGGAGCACATGTTGGGAGGCTTTTATGGTCTAGGCCTAGGTGTGGCCCACATCACTTTCCACTGACTAGGAATAGTTTAGCTGTGCTTTCCAGGATGAAAAAGAAATGAGTTTTGGTGAACAGCTAGCAATTTCTACCATAAGGTCTACAACATTTAGAGTGTTCCTATGCTATCATGACAGTGATATTTTTATAGTGCTTACACTATATAACATTCAAAATTATAGCAAGTTATTTTCTTTTTCAGACCAGTAACTGGAAAGTTAAGTTCCCATTCTACCTCCAAATGAGGGTGGGAACTTTCAATTACTAATTTTAAAGTATTCAACAGTTTGTACAAATCTATTCAAAATAGATTTTAAGTGTTCCTACTTGTGCAAAAAGTTTATCTGTCTGTAGGTATAAATGGAATATGCCTAAATGTATAAAGAAAATTGCTTAGTTCCACATTTAAATTGCACTGAATTTAATTTGAATAAATACATTTATATGTTGAAATGGTTATATTTCTTTTCTTTTTTTTTTATTTTATTTATTTTATTTTGGCTGTGTCGGGTCTTCATCGCTGCGTGCAGCCTTTCTCTAGTTGCGGCGAGCGGGGGCTACTCTTCATTGCGGTGCACGGGCTTCTCATTGCGGTGGCTTCTCTTGTGGTGGAGCACGGGCTCTAGGCACGTGGGCTTCGGTAGTTGTGGTGCATGGGCTCAGTAGTTGTGGCTCGCGGGCTCTAGAGCGCAGGCTCAGTAGTTGTGGCACATGGGCTTAGTTGCTCCGCGGCATGTGGGATCTTCCCGGACCAGGGCTGGCACCCGTGTCCCCTGCATTGGCAGGCGGATTCTTAACCACTGAGCTATCAGGGCAGCCCGAGATGGTTATATTTCTTATACACTTTTATTGTGAAATAAAATTATGCCCCCCAAATGTATAGTCTAATCAATATCACACAGAACACCTTTAATGTGTCAGTTACCTATTGCCAGCGTGATACTGTATAAGAACCTCGAAAATCTCAGTGCTTTATAACAACAGACATTTGCTTTCCTCACTCATGGGCTTATGAGTCCGTTGGAGTTTGGCATCAGGATGCAAAAACGGTTTGGGTCTGTTCCACATGCCTTGTACTGAAACCCAGGCTACTCTGGGCTATGCTGTTTTCATGTTGGTGGAAGAGCACAGGAGAGGAAATCCAACTGTGAAAGTGTATTTTATACCTCTTCTGACATCAAATGGATCAGTCTATAGAGAGCCCACAGTTCATGGTCTTACCTTTACATACAGGTACTTGGTAGAAAGGACTCCTTTAAAAGAGAAATATTATTTGGTTTAATAATAAAATATTTTTAACTCTGTGGATTCAGAAGTAAAATTTTAAAAAATATTTTAAAAGTATACAGAATAGGGCTTCCCTGGTGGCGCAGTGCTTGAGAATCCGCCTGCCAATGCAGGGGACACGGGTTCGAGCCCTGGTCTGGGAAGATCCCACATGCCGCAGAGCAACTAGGCCCGTGAGCCACAAATACTGAGCCTGCGTGTCTGGAGCTTGTGCTCTGCAACAGGAGAGGCCGCGATAGCGAGAGGCCCGCGCACCGCGATGAAGAGTGGCCCCCGCTTGCCGCAACTAGAGAAAGCCCTTGCACAGAAACGAAGACCCAACACAGCCAAAAATAAATAAATAAATAATAAAAATAAAGGAATTGCTTTAAAAAAAAAAAAAAGTATACAGAATAGCATGTTGAATTTATGACTATGTGTCCACTGCTCTGAATTAACAAATTAAGAGTAATATGCTATATGTTTATATTTAGTTCCATTTGCAAGTTTTTTGAAGAAATAAATTTTATGGTTGGACTTTCTTCTTTACCCTTCTCCAGTCCTTTCTTTCTCTCCCAGGAACAACCATTATTTGCTGAATAGTCGCTTCTTCCCCCAGAGATAGGCAGTCCAAAGTAACTTTAAGACTTCTGCATCCAAACATAAAGTTGTTGAGAATTTCAAAAAGCCACTTATCTTGCCTCTGAATTCTCCATCTCCACATGGTAACCATTCTTGCTCTGGGTCCATTGTAATTCTGCCCAATTGTTGTTGTCCATTTTCTGCAAACTTTGAACTAAATGGTAAATTTAACCATCACCACCAAGCTTTATATACACTGGTGGAGGAAGAAAACTACTAAGTCAATATCCTAACAATAATGACTACAGCAACGTCCAAAGAGAAGTAGAGGCTACAACCTATTTTTCCTGTTATTTAAATTCTTCCAGCCTCTATACATTTCTTCATTCTCCTTGAATTCAGCCAGGTTCTCATTGGCTGGGGTTTTGCCTGATAGGTTGGTACAAGTGTTCCTAAGTAGTCTAAGGCTTTGCTAGCCCTGCATAGGTTTAAGGTAATTTTTTGTTAATTTCTATGACCAGGCTTGGTAAAGTGGTCCCCTAGGTGTAAGCCATACTCCTACTGACTTTCTTCTTTTAAGGTAACCTTATTTCTCCCTGATAGTTAAGGTCAATTGTAGTTTTAGTCAACACTATGGCATCCTATTCCCTGTATTGTTTCAGTGACATAAAGAATGTAAAATGACTAGATGGCTCCTGTCTCCCGGTAGAAGTGCCCCTCCCTTATTTCTAAGATCTTCCATCAAACAAAGCAGAGTCACAGAGATAGAAAGCAAAAGATTTTAAAGGCTTCTGCCTTTGTTCCTAAATACATGCATTCTGTCTGTGGGATAGGCAAGTGCCACATGTGGTTCTGAGCACATGCCGTATTCAGTAAGCTAGCATTCCAGCCTCAGAAAGTGATGCCTCCCAGCTTGTGCCATGACAGTTATCAGTAAATTGTTCACTCGCTTTTTTGTTCTTGAGTTTACCATAGCTGTGGGTGATCAGGCTTGTGAGGAGAACAGTGACTCCCTTTAGGCGTCAGCCTTTTGTCTCATTTCCTTCACTATGAAGTCAGTTCCTTGGTTGGAAGCAGGGTACTAGTAATATGGATTCCATGTCAAATCATCAGAATCATGGAGTGGCCAAGGATGGTAACACAATTCTAAGTAGTTTATAAGTTGTTATTGCATCCAGAATGAAGGAGATCTCATTCTACTCTGGGACTATCAGACTCTGTCTAGAGTATTTTGATTTTTATAAACTAGACATGGGCAACTAGGAGTCCATCTAGAGGTGATTACAGGATGCAAGAGAAGACCATGGTCCATAAGGATAAACTGAAGAAGCTGTTGTGTTTAATCAGGAGAAGTGGTAGCTATCTACAAAATTCTATTTGAATGAGCAGTACAACCCCATGAATACTGAGGAGTAACCTAAACAAGAATTTTATAGGGCTCATGTGATGGCAATACTAATCCTTTGTGTAGGCATAGAAAAGGACAGTAGACTAAAAGGAGGGATGGGATATTTCTGAATGGGAAAATTCAATATTTAAAGATGTCATTTATTCCCAAATGAATTTAAACTCTAATGTAATTCTACTCAAAATTCTAATGGAATTGTTCTTTTGAACTTGTTTAATTGATCTTAAGTTTTTTCAGGAAGAATAATAAAGAAAATACTGGAAAAGAAGAGTAATGGGGAGGATAAATTTTAGCAGCAGCCAGTGGAGTGTTTTCATGGGATGCCTGGAAGTTGCAGACATTATTCTCACCCTTGACCTATGGGCCCAGACTCAGTCATATGTCCATACATGTCTGCAAGGGAGATTGGGAAATACAGTGTACAGATGAGCAGTATGTACCCAGCTAAATATCAAAATGCTGTTACAGAGACAGAGTTTCTACCACATCATGAAAGAAAAACAAGTGTATAGAAAAAGATTTCAGGGACTGCCCTGGTGGCGCAGTGGTTAAGAATCCACCTGCCAGTGCAGGGGACACGGGTTCGAGCCCTGGTCCGGGAAGATCCCACATGCCGCAGAGCAACTAAGCCCGTGCTCCACAACTACTGAGCCTGTGCTCTAGAGCCCGCGAGCCACAACTACTGAGCCCATGCTCCACAACTACTGAAGCCTGCATGCCTAGAGCCTGTGCTCCACAACAAGAGAAGCCACTGCAGTGAGAAGAGTGAGAAGCTCGCGCACCACAACGAAGAGTAGCCCCCCACACCGCAACTAGAGAAAGCCCGCGTGCAGCAATGAAGACCCAATGAAGCAAAAAAATAAGAAGAAGAAAAAGATTTCATCTTCTATAATAATCAAATTACTACCATGTCACAGACATTTTAGAAAGAATTTTAGCAGTTAGTATTTAAAAAAACGAAACTTTATAAATGACATAATTTTTCACTCTGAAATCAGGAAACTTATGTGAAATGGGGCAGCAGGGGAGAATGGGTATGCTATGAACAGGAAGTCTTTATTACAGAATTCTTTATTATTGAAAATTTAATCCAGCCTAAATTTTTAACATTATGAGAAGGGTTAAAAACACTTAATGTGTAGTAGAATGATAAAAAATGTGAAGATAGGAAATAAAATGAATATTTTATTATCAATGTAAAGTAGAAAAACTGAATTCCACATTATACATACTATACACAACTATGTAAACAAATAAGCAATACAGAGGAAAGACCTGTAGAAATACATTAAAATATTAATAATAGTTATCTTTGAGTGGTAAGACTTTGTCTTTTTTATTTCTGTGTATTTTTTTAATATTGAGAATTTATACTTTTATAATGGAAAACTTATTTTGAAAATCTGCCACATAGAAGAGAATTAGATTTACTTTCTATGACTCTGGAGGGAGAATCTTCAAAGATCAGTAGTAGGGGTTAACAACGACCAGGTTTGGGTTCAATATAAGATAAAGTGTTTCTTAGTTAGAGCCATCTAAATATGGAATAGATTGCTAAGAAGTCGTCTTCTCAATGAATCCTACCCTTACCACTCTATTTAAACTGCATCCTGCTGCAATTTCCCAAATACTTCTAATCTTCCTCAGCATTTTCTAATTTTTTTGGGGGGGGAGTGGCTGTTTTGGGTCTTTGTTGCTGCACACGGGCTTTCCCTAGCTGTGGTGAGTAGGGGCTACTCTTCATTGTGCTGCATGGGTTTCTTATTGTGGTGGCTTCTCCTGTTGCAGAGTGCGGGCTCTAGGCGCACAGGTTTCAGTAGTTGCAGCACGAGGGCTCAGTACTCGCAGCACAAGGGCCCTAGAGCACGTGGGCTTCAGTAGTTGCGGCACATGGGCTCAGTAGTTGTGGCGCTCGGGCTCTAGGGCGGGCGGGCTTTGGTAGTTGTGGCACGCAGGCTCAGTAGTTGTGGTGCACAGGCTTAGTTGCTCCACAGCATGTGAGATCTTCCCAGACCAGGTATCGAACCCCTGTCCCCTGCATTGGCAGGCAGATTCTTAACCCACTGCACCACCAGGGAAGTCCCAGTATTTTCTAATTTTTTATGTCACTAATAATTTATAAAAACACTAGATGATTTACTTATTTAGTATGCTAATTGTTTACTGTCTATCTCCCTCTTCTAGAATGCTAGTTTACTGATACATTCCAAGAATCTTGACCACTGCTTGGCACATTAAAGGTACTTAATATTTGTTCAGTTAATTAATAAATGTTTTCTTATTAATTATTCTGATCTTTATGTCCTTAGGCCAGCCTTTACTGTTGCCATATAAGCCTTCTGGTAGTACAAAGATGTACTATGTTCCCCAATTAAGACAAATTCCTTCATCTCTGGATTCCAAGTCAGACACCACCATTGAGAGCTCACACTCAGGTATTATGCAGAAATTATTCAAAATTTTACTTTTTGAAATTTTATTTGTGGATTGGCTGTTTAATTCTGGATGACATATGAAAGCTCAGTGCTATTTAATCTTTAAGTGAAACATGGAGATTTTCATGACACAGTCTCTGGTTCAGATAGGTGAGTTATTTGGTCAGATGTATTGTGTACACTCAAACATTTGATAAATATTTGAAGAAAATTGTATGAACAGTTACTTGTTTGGGTTAGTGGACTCCATCTAGGACAAAGGTTTCCAAGTTTTCTCTGTTCACAGTCACCTTAGTGTTTGGGTGATTTCTTTTCTCATCATCGTGGGGATATAAATCATCAGCAGCATATAAATACATGAAGTATTTTTTCAGATACTAAGCTATTATGTTATTAGGGTATAAAAATACTTACCGTTTTGATCTTACAGCTTAATAAGCAAAAATATTTTTGGTTTTGTGTTTGAAAGAAAACATTTTACTTTGTTCAGAAATATGCATAATTACTTGCTAACGAGATATGTGTGGCTATTAGGGCACAGTTTCTCACACCTTGAGATGAGATTGGACACAACCACCCTCATTTATTGCTTTTGTTACAGAAACTGTCAAAAATCCAACTCTGCAGAGATACAGACAGCAGCATTGAAAGGAATGTAGCAGTATCTAATGTTGAAACTTTAAACTATCTTTAGCTATTAGTTTTTGTCCTGTACACCAGATATTACATATCACTGTTTCTCTAGAGTTTTAAAATATCCCACAACATCCCTGTGAGATCACCACAATAGAACTGCAGATTTAGAAAATGAATAGCATCCTGTGGAGGAACTGAATAAATATTTTCTGTGGAAAATTATAAGGATACGGAGTTGGTATGGTGCGGGGTTTTGATTGTTGGGATAACATATTGATTGGTCCACAGGAGTTGACTTGGTTCCGTGTAGATATAAATTGTTCATGATTTGTCAATAGACATCTTTATAGGTGTAGAAATTAAAAAGAAAGTAGTTGTCCCTGGTCTTATGCAGATTTTCTGTTAATTTTAAGAGGACCCAACTAGTATCTAATGGTAACTGAGTTAAAGCCCCTGATATAATTGCTCCTGATTTCCCACTGTGATGCCACTGAAAAAAAGAACCACAAAATGCTCATATGTTAGGATTGATTATGAAGCCTATAACCAGGAACTGGAAGAAATTTTCACTACCTGCATGGCTATGATTTTAAAAACTCACTTAGTGGCTACGAGACATAAAACAAGCTTACTTAATTGATTGTAGGTAGGAAAATCTTTTATCTCAGTCTCACTTTCAGCCCCCTAGTTCAGAAGACAGAATGTACCAATAGAAGTGTAATCAGGTGTTCCAGTATTTTTTGAGGCCTCCTGTGTACTTCTATTCATTTACATCCTAACTCTTCCCTTTGGAGACATTAACTTTGAGAAAAATTGGACAGTAGTGGGAAGAGGAAATGACTACTCAGGGATGGTACACTGTATCCTGAGAAATACTGTCCGTATAAATAAAGTACTGAATGCATCAATTAGACAAGAAGAGATCTGTTGGCTATATATACTTGAGGTTGTCATTTATCATGTTCTGCATCTATTCTGAGAGTGAGGGAGTTGACAGAAGAAAATAATAGTTTCTTAGACCAGTAGAGCTGATCTAGCTGAAAGCCTAGGAATTGTTCTGATAGATAGTGTCTATTAGTGTGTTGTGATTCTATAGATACTAGAAAGATCCAACTAGAGTTTGGGGCCAAGGGCAAGTCATAAACCGTTGCAGATATTTGGACCAAATAATTTCTCCTCAGTTGAGAATGAGTAAACAATTGAACTCATAAAATTCTTTTAAAGACAAAAACAAAGGGACTTCCCTCGTGGCGCAGTGGTTAAGAATCCGCCTGCCAATGCAGAGGACACGGGTTCCAGCCCTGGTCCGGGAAGATCCCACATGCCACAGAGCAACTAAGCCTGTGCGCCACAACTACTGAGCCTGCGCTTTAGAGCCTGCGAGCCATGACTACTGAAGCCCGCATGCCTAGAACCCATGCTCCGCAACAAGAGAAGCCACCGCAATGAGAAGCCCGCGCACTGCAACGAAGAGTAGCCCCCGCTCGCCGCAACTAGAGAAAGCCCGTGCACAGCACCGAAGACCCTACACAGGCAAAAATAAAAATAAATAAATTAAAAACAAAACAAAAACAAAAAAACAAGGCAAAGGTAACCTCGCAAAGAAAGAGATAGATGTTAGAGATTTACTCATTAGGTCAAGTAACACTCTGAAGTAGTAACAGGATTTCATTTATATCTGACAGTAAGTTCTGTGAAGATAGGTACTATGCCTTTTTTTTTGTAAGCCATTTTATACCTCATACCAATATATAATATAGATGTTATTTTGATATTCATTTAAAGACATTTAAATACTTTATGTACTAGTACTGTCAATAGGAGCAAAAAGCCATGGGGAGAGAACTGGCTGGGAGTTTTAAAACAAAGTGAGGAGTTAATAGCAGAAAAAAATGGTGGAGTAAAGACCTCCAACATTTTGCCCTGTGATAAAAGCAACAGAATTTTGGCAAAACTTTATGGAAAACTTTTCCAAAACTCTGGAAATTAACCAAAGGCTTGTAGCTTTTGTAGTAAGCATTTATTCAAGAAAAATGGCTGAACCTTGATAAGAATAGTAATAAGCTTGTGGCATTTTACCTTGCCCTATTCTCATTGCCATACTCAGCTCAGTGATTGATAACCTTGAAAAATATCAGCCTGCATTCCCAGGACTGGAGGGAGCAGAACAGAGCTGGACCTCTTTCACAATTTCATTCCCAAAGAATTGTCAGTATTTGACCTGTCTGATGGCTCTCTGGAAGACTCCACTCAAAAGGCTTATCTTTATTCGACCTTACTCAGAGCTATCCAGTGCGTATGAGCCTCTGTGTCTATGTGTGAGGTGTTTGTCAAAAAACACTTACAGGCAAGTGTTTTATTTTAGTTTCTTAAATATTTATTTATTTAATTTATTTATTTTGGCTGTGCCGGGTCTTAGTTGCACCACTCAGGATCTTCGTTGCGGCATGCGGACTCCTTAGTTGCAGGACCTAGTTCCCTGACCAGGGATCGATCCCAGGGCCCCTGCATTGGGAGCTCGGAGTCTTACCCCCTAGACCACCAGGGAAGTCCCCAAGCAACTGTTTTAATGTCACAATGCATGAGGCAGTGGATAACACTTGAGACAAACAATAGACTAACCAAAAGCTTTATCGGAAAAACTGAGGATGAGATGTCCATAGATATGTTGAAAAGCACTGATATATTCCTAGGACTCTAGAAGACCACAAGTGTGCACAGGCCTGAGTGCATGCTCAGGAAAGATCTGAGAGGGGCCTACCCTTTACCTTTGGCTGCCCTTGAGGCTCTGGGCAAGAAGAAAGGGAAGGCTAAGGCCGAATTGATAACTCCCTGCCCTCAGCGTTGATGGCTATGTGCACGTAGTCCCTCGGCAAAGACTGGGAGATTTATTGTTTCTAGATGTTTAAGGATATCTCCATCTAGGCATTAGCTGACCACTAAGCTAGTTGAGTGGCAGCTTCAGTAGACTTTATAGAATTTGTTCAGAAAAGTTACTTAAAAAAAAAAAACAGCGTAAAGCAACAGCAGGAAACCCTAGGGAGGTAGTAGACTCTGATTTCCAGGGTTGTCACATTATATTTTTTAAGATGTCCAGTTTTCAACAAAAAGTTACAAGATATGGAAATTCAAAGTAAAAAAATATATATATGGACCATACAAAAGAAAAATAGCAGTTTAGAAACTGTCTGTGAGGAATCTCAGACATTGGACTTACTAAATGAAGATGTTAAAATAGCTATTTAAAATATGTTCAAAGAACTAAATGAAACCATGTCGAAAGAAGTATAAGAACAGTGTCTTACCAAATAGAGAATATCAATAAAGAGAAATTACAAAAAAGAACCAAATAGAAGATCTGTAGTTGAAAAGTACAATAACTAAAATAAAAAATTGACTGGAGAAAGCTCAGTATCAGACTTGAACAGGCAGAAGTATGAGTCAGTGAACATGAAGATAGGCCAATTGAGATTATCCAGTGTGAGAAACAGAAAGAAAAAAGAACGAAGAGAAATTAACAGAATCTCAGAGTCCTATGGGACACCTTCAAGCATCCTATTATACACATAATGGGAGTTCCAGATGAAGAGACAGAAAAAGAGACTGAAGGAGTATTTGGAGAAATAATGGCCTAAAATTTCACAAATTTGATGACTGCTGTTAATCTGCACATCCCAAAAGCTCAAGGAAGTCCAAGCATGATACAGTCAAAGAGAGCCACATCTACATACATCATAAACCATCAAATGACAAAGACAGTGTTAAAGCAGCAAGAGCGGAGTTATCATGTACAAAGAATCTTCAATAAGACTAATTGCTGATTTTTCATCAGAAACCATAGAGGCCAGAAGGCATTGCAATGAGATATGCAAAGAGCTGAGGAAAAAAACCTGCCTACCAAGTATTCTGTACCTAGCAAAACTACCCTTCAGAAATGAAGGAGAGATTAAGACATTCTCAGATAAACAACAGTTGAAAGACTCCACTGCTAGCAAACTGACCCACAGAAAATACTAAAGAGATTTTTTTCAAGATGGAATGGTGAACACCAGACAGTAACTTAAATCCACATGAAAAAAGTACTAAAGGTAACTACATAAGGAAATACAAAAGACAGTATAAATGTATTTTTGTTTGTAATTCAGTTTTTCTCCTATATGACTTAAAAGACAAATGCAGTATAAGCAAGTCCCAAATACACACAAAAAAAACTAACAGAATTAAAATGATAAAACCTGACACTATATTTTTAAATAAATAAATTTATTTATTTATTTATTTGTATTTTTATTTTTGGCTGCGTTGGGTCTTCGTTGCTGCGCGCGGGTTTTCTCTAGCTGTGGCGAGCAGGGGCTACTCTTTGTTGTGGTGCGCGGGCTTCTCGTTGCGGTGGCTTCTCTTGTTGAGGAGCACGGGCTCTAAGTGCATGGGCTTCAGTAGTTGTGGCTCTTGGGCTCTAGAGCGCAGGCTCAGTAGTTTTGGCACGCGGGCTTAGTTGCTTCGTGGCATGTGGGATCTTCCCAGACCAGGGCTCGAGCCCGTGTCCCCTGCACTGGCAGGCGGATTCTTAACCACTGTACCACCAGGGAAGTCCGAAAAACTGACACTATTAAAGGGAGAAATATTTCAAGCCAATAGCAAAAGGTCATATATTGTATAATTCCATGTATATGAAATGTCCAGAATGAGCAAATCCGTATAGACAGAAAGTAGATTAGTGGATGCCAGGGGATGTTGGGGAGGGGAAAATAGGGAGTAACAGCTAACATATACAAGATTTCTTTGTGGGGGGCGTGACAAAAATGTTCTGGAATTAGATAACAATATTGGTGGTGAAAATACTAAGAACTAGTGAATTGTACACTTACTTTAATTGGTGAATTTTTTTTTTTTTGAATCTTGTAGAAGTTTTTATTTCAGTGATTAAAAGAACGCAGTAAATGGAAAGTATGCTGGTTTACATTAGGCATGCACCTCTACCTGAAACTGCTGTTAGTTTTTTTTTGTTTTTCTTTTTTTAAATTTATTTATTTATTTATTTATGGCTGTGTTGGGTCCTCGTTTCTGTGCGAGGGCTTTCTCCATTTGCGGCAAGCGGGGGCCAATCTTCACCACGGTGCGCGGGCCTCTCACCATCGCGGCCCCTCTTGCTGCGGAGCACAGGCTCCAGACGCGCAGACTCAGTAGCTGTGGCCCACGGGCCCAGCTGCTCCGCGGCACGTGGGATCCTCCCAGACCAGGGCCCGAACCCGCGTCCCCCGCACTGGCAGGCAGACCCCCAACCACTGCGCCACCAGGGAAGCCCTGCTGTTAGTTTTTGACTGGCCTAAATCTTTATAACTTATTTTTTCATTTAGGCACATCTTTAAATTTTTTTGGACCCTGACATACAGGGTAAGTTAACTTCTTCCTTGTGGCAGTTTAGTATGAGAATTATGTTCGCTGGCTAGATTCCTTTAACTAAAGGCCTCTAGACTCTCAGGCTACCTGTACTAGCTCAAGACTGTACTTTATATATAGATATTTAAGTGAATCACAGTATAAGGGAGGGAGATAATCTAGAAAGGTGAAATGTACTGTATGAATACTCCATACATTTTTTTTCTAGCACAGATAATCAAACACTAGATAAGGAGGCCTACAGTCAAGTACCAAATTACTCTTTCCCCCACTGCTGCCCTTTCTGAGAGACACAAAGATGTATATCGATCTCTCCAGAAATCTGAAAGGAATCCACACAAATAACAGATTATTACCTATGTGGTCCCACATATCAAATTATAGAGCAGTTCCACTATTAAAATTATAGGAAGCAGTTAATGGGACTATGAGGAAAGCATCGTCCCACATACAGTAACATACACCTAGTAGAGTTTTCCATTCATCTGTCAATTGTTTTCCCAAGATTAGCATTAAAAAACACAACCCCAAACACATTTGACCCTCAAACCACCCCCACACACAAAAATTGGTCTTTGTTCATTCTCAGATGACAGGATGTCCCAAGAGTGACAAAGGTGGGAGCCGATCCCCCCACAGCCTTTTCTTCAACCATCCCATCAACTGCTCTTCATTTCTTGAACTACCTTCCTTTTCCAGAGAGGTAATAATCAGGTCAGTCAGAAAGGCTTTCTGAGAAGACTGGCTTGGATTTCTGGGTCTGTTCCAGTCGATTCAAGATGAATTGGCTTGTATCAATGAAGCGCTCAACGCAGTTCACAAAACAGGCCTCAGCCCGACTGTCCAACTTTGGCCCAGGCTTGTCCATGCACATTTCCCAACAAAGTTCCGTCATCTGGTGCACCAGCTGCTGGAAGCACTTCTTCTGAGTCTCTACCTCGATGAAATGCTGCAGCTGCGGGTCGACCGAGCCCAAACCCGCTGCGGAGGAAGACGAGGAGGACGCCATCCCAGCGCGGCCACGCGTGCCGAGACAAACTCCGCACCAACTCACCGACCTTCACGTGTCTCCGCGGCGGAACCCTTAATTGGTGAATTTCATGTTTTGTCTCAATTTAGAAAAAAAAGTGTGTGTGTTGGGGGGGGTGTGGGCAGGAATGAACATATGAAGGAAAAGACTGCCTAAAACTGTAAAGATTTGGTAACAGATTTAAAATACATTTTGCAGGCAAAAAGGGTGGAATTAACATGAAGGAAGTTAAATTAGTGATGAGGACAAATCTGAGAGTCTGCAAAATTACAGAGGAAAAAGAAGAAGAAAATGAAAATGCTGTGAAAGATGATGAGAGACATAAGAAACATAGCTAAGTAAACCAAACCAAGAATTATATCTGTAGCTGAGGAAGAAAGTAATATTCAAACACTTAATTGAATAAAACATCCTCCTCCTGAAAAGGGGAACACTGTATGCAGATTGAAAGTTGCCATAAAAATCCAGGGAAAAATCAGAGACTGAGACACATATCAGAAAAAGATTTTTGAGTTAAAATAAATAGAAGAAAATCCCATAAATATACAATTAAAAAAAAAAAGTTAAGAGAAGAAAATTTAGTCTGATATCAGGCTTATTTAAAATACTAAATGTAAAAATAATGGAACCAAATCTGTATTTATTGGGAAAATTATATAATTCAAGGATTTATGGACCCAGTGCATTTTCATTAAGCACTATGACAATGAAAAGACATTTTCACAAGTACACAGCAGCTAGAAAGTATATTCAACCTCTGTACCTTCTTGAAAAATTCACTTGAAGACTCACCCAGCTGAAGAGATGAATCAAAATGAAGAAGTCATTACAGAGAAATGAAGCAATGCTGAAAGTGATCAGTGGTGAACTTTGAAGTCAGTTTGACACAACACTCATCTAAACAGCAAATTTAGTTACAAGGTGGAAAAAAAAATGCCAAAAGTTAATTTTGGAATGAAAGGCATGAAAAGAAAAAACAATTGTGTTTCTTGTCTTTTTGACTAAAGAGGTGTCATTTTATTCATGACTTGGTGATCAGATAGGTTAAAGAAGTTTTCATAAAAAATAAATTTGACTTGATTAAAATTTAAAACTTGTGTGCACCAAAAAACAAAACACCATCAACATAGTAAAAAGGTTGCACACAGAATTGG